>NC_092335.1:263158333-263470000 GCF_046630445.1 Rutidosis leptorrhynchoides
TTGTTGATGAAACTGAACGAGGATGTAATTGTAAGCATTTTTGTTAAGTAGAAGTATTTTGATAAGTGTATTGAAGTCTTTCAAAAGTGTATAAATACATATTAAAACACTACATGTATATACATTTTAACTGAGTCGTTAAGTCATCGTTAGTCATTACATGTAAGTGTTGTTTTGAAACCTTTAGGTTAACGATCTTGTTAAATGTTGTTAACCCAATGTTTATAATATCAAATGAGATTTTAAATTACTATATTATCATGATATTATCATTTATGAATATCTCTTAATATGATATATATACATTAAATGTCTTTACAACGATAATCGTTACATATATGTCTCGTTTAAGAATCATTAAGTTAGTAGTCTTGTTTTTACATATGTAGTTCATTGTTAATATACTTGATGATATGTTTACTTATCATAGTATCATGTTAACTATATATATATATCCATATATATGTCATCATATAATTTTTACAAGTTTTAACGTTCGTGAATCACCGGTCAACTTGGGTGGTCAATTGTCTATATGAAACATATTTCAATTAATCAAGTCTTAACAAGTTTGATTGCTTAACATGTTGGAAACATTTAATCATGTAAATATCAATCTCAATTAATATATATAAATATGGAAAAGTTCGGGTCACTACAAGTGGGAGGCGTTGCCACGATTGCGTCACATCAAACAACTGAGTTGTGTGGCTCAGTTGTGCCTATAAGCACTCCCAGCGTGGGGGAACAACTCAAAAACTGTGCGGTCATAGTGAATCGTTTACATCCGGATAAGCGAATTAAAATCGGCGCAGGTTTGTCAGCTGAAACCAAGGCTAAGCTACATGGAATATTATCCGCAAACGCATATGTTTTCGCATGGCGCGAATCAGACATGACTGGGGTTCTGCGAGATATTGCGGAACATAAATTGAATGTTAATCCATCACTCACGCCCGTTAGGAAAAAGAAGCGGCATATGGCTCTTGAACGCAGTGATTGGTTGTGCGCAGAAGTAGATAACCTAGTCAAAGCAAACATTCTGCGGGAAGTGCGCTATCAGACATGGGTTGCTAATCCTGTGTTGGTGAAAAAGGCTGACGGTAACTGGCGGATGTGTGTTGATTTTAAGGATATTAATAAAGCATGTCCCAAGGACAACTATCCTCTCCCGGAGATAGATTGGAAGGTGGAATCACTGTTCGGTTTTAGGTACAAGTGTTTTTTAGATGCATACAAAGGTTATCACCAAATCTTAATGGCTGCGGAAGATGAGGACAAAACTGCTTTTCATACGCCGCAAGGTATCTACTGTTATAAGAAAATGCCCTTCGGATTAAAAAACGCAGGCGCAACCTATCAGCGCGTAACTGATGCGGCATTCAAACACCAAATTGGCAGGAATCTTGAAGCGTACGTTGACGACTTAGTAATTAAGAGCAACACTGAAGAAGAAATGCTCGCGGACATCCTAGAAACGTTTGCGTCTCTACGCAGAATAAACATGAAGCTTAACCCGCTCAAGTGTAGTTTTGGGGAAGAGGAAGGCAAGTTTCTAGGTCATGTGGTGACAGCGCGGGGAATCAAGGCAAATTCCAAAAAGATTGAAGCCATTGATAGTTTGCCATCTCCGAAAACAAAGAAAGACGTGCAGAGTCTAACCGGGAAGCTTGCGGCGATCACGCGGTTTTTGTCGAAGGCCGCAGAGCGACAATTGTCATTCTTCAATACTTTGAAGAATTGCTTAAAGAAAAAAGACTTTGTATGGACTCAGGAGGCGGAATCAGCCTTTCAGGAGATGAAGAAGGTGCTCGCTGAATTACCAACACTCACTGCGCCAGTAACAGGAGAAACGCTTACGCTGTACCTTGCGGCATCAAAAGAAGCAATCAGCTCGGTTCTTATCGCAGATCGCGAAAAGGTAATCCATCCCCTTTTACTAGTGAATTATTTATTTCGCATACAATTAATGCTGAGGTTTTCTCAGACGCAAATGTCGGTCTACTTTGTAAGCAAGACGCTGACAGCAAGCGAAGTAAACTATGCACCAATAGAAAAGCTAGTGCATGCGCTAGTCCACACGGCGCGGCATTTGCGCCGATATTTTCAAGCACACCCAGTTGTGGTTCTAACTGATCAGCCAATCAAGCAGGTTGGTAAAAGCCTAATTTGTGGCAATGACCGGGAATACCGCATTGACTAACGCAATCATATTATGTTTCAGGTACTTTATAAACCCGAAATCTCTGGCCGAATGGCTAAATGGGCTGTTGAGTTAGGGGAGCATGAAATAAATTTTTCTTCGCGAAGCGCGGTTAAGGGTCAAATACTTGCGGATTATCTCGCAGAGTTACCTGTGGATGTCGATGCATCAGCAGAACATCAAGATACGCCTGCACCAACTTTGTCACCATGGGAGTTATATACCGATGGTGCTCGCAGCGCAGCTGGCGCGGGTGCGGGTGTAATTTTAACTGGTCCAGACGGCGAAGAGCATACATATGCGCTACGGTTTAATTTTTCTATTACGAACAACGAAGCAGAATACGAGGCTCTGTTAGCAGGTATGCGTATTGCGCATAAATTGAATGTTAAAATTCTGCACGCTTATGTGGATTCAAAGCTGGTATGTAGTCAAGTTAGCGGGGACTTTGAAGCACACGACATTGCCATGCAGCAATATTTATCGGTTATTCATAACCTCGCTGACCAGTTTGAATCTTTTCAAATCTCCCACGTAATGCGGGGGCAAAATAAGAAAGCGGATGCGCTTGGCAAATTGGCTGCTTTGGCTTTTGATCATCTGGGGAAGAAAGTTCTTATAGAAGAACTGCATGCGAAATCCATTGTTATGATGCCTTTGGTAGCACCTGTTGAGGAATCCAGCTCAACATGGATGACACCTATTATTGCTTTCCTGCGGGACGGCACATCACCTGCGGATTCCGTTGATGCGAAGAAGGTCCGCATCAAGGCACCACTGTATGCTCTTGAGGGTGATGTCCTATATTGAAAAAATTATTTAGGGCCGCACTTAAGATGTATTGGTCCAAAAGAGGCAGAGGAGGTTATACGCGAGGTGCATGAGGGTGCATGTGCTCTTCATTCGGGGCACAGGTCTATTGTGTCAAAAATTATGCGGCTAGGTTATTATTGGCCCACAATGTACGCAGATACTGCGCGAATAGTTAAGCAATGCGGATCCTGCCAAATACATGCACCTATCAGCAGGGCACCTGCGCATCCAATGATACCAGTCTCCTCACCATGGCCATTCTGCAAATGGGCAATTGACATAGTCGGACCATTTCCAAAAGGCCGAGGTAATATTATCATTTATTTTATACCATATGCTATTTACGTCAGTATCTTACGCATACTATGCACACGCAGGAAACATCAAATTCTTGATTGTTGCGATCGATTATTTCATGAAGTGGGTTGAAGCACGATCGCTGGCAACAATTTCGGGAAAAAGGGTGCGAAACTTTGTATGGGAAGACATTGTTTGTCGATTCGGCATACCAAATGAAATCGTTAGTGATAACGGTACACAGTTTGCGGGGGATCCTTTTCGTAGTTGGTGCGCAGAGCTTAATATTAAGCAGACTTTTACTTCCGTTGCGCATCCGCAGGCGAATGGCCAGTGCGAAGTCACCAACCGGGATATAGTTACCGGAATCAAAGCTAGATTGGGCCATGGCAGAGTTGGTTGGGTGGATGAACTACCAAAAGTTTTGTGGGCACATAGAACAACGCCGAAAGCAAGCACTGGCAAAACTCCGTTCAGTTTGGTTTACGGGTCAGAAGCTGTTGTGCTCGCAGAGATTGGGGTACCAACGTTCCGCATACAGAATTTTGACGAACAAAATAACTCAGAAGCTTTGCGGGAAAATCTTAATCTTCTTGAAGAACTCAGACTCTCTGCGGCGGTAAACAAAGCTAATAACAAGCAAAAAATTGCAAAGTACTACAATCAGCGTGTGCGTTTGCGCTCCTATAAGTGCGGGGACTTAGTTTGGCATCAGAATGACGCAAGTCAAGCGGAGGATACTGGGAAATTGGGCCCCCGCTGGGAAGGTCCGTATAGGGTAGCAAAAGCAAGCAACACTGGGGCATACCATCTAGAGACATTAGATGGAAAACCTGTGAAACGCACTTGGCACGCGACATTGTTGAAAAAATGTTGTCACGCGACATTGTTGAAAAAATGTTATATGTAGCTGGATGGACCTGATCACTCCAATTTATTTTAGCACATTATTTTTTCTATGTATTTTCCGTCCGTTTGGATGTGTCGCGGTTGTAATCATTATTAATGCCAATTGAATATTTACTCGCGCATACTTTTATTGTTTATTTCTTTTTGTATGCGGTTCCTGCCTACTTAAGGGGTGTCCTCTAGCCCCCGTGCGGCAGAAGCCTGTTTGGTTACAAGGCTAGACATTAACGGCAGGCGAAGGGAATTAGTTTTCCCCTAGCCAAGCGCCACGCAGACTAGATGGCTGCCAAGTCGACTTAAAAATACAAGCATTGGTTTGCTTGTGCGTAATTACTCTCGCATTGGTTTGCGTGAGGAACTCTTAAGCATAAAAGCATTGGTTTGTTTTTAGTTGCGTTGCTTACCATACAGCTAAAGTGCACCTCTAGCACATGACAAAGCAATAACGCAGTAGATTTTGAGTCTAAGTTGTTTAAGGTAAAATTGCTAAAATGTTGGTTTATTTTACGCAGTACCTGCGTATGCGTATGAGTTTTGGTTAACTGTGCGCATAGGCATGCGGTTCATCTTTTGTTTTGATTCGCGATATATAAACAATTAATAGATAACGCATGCATAACACAATAATGTATAATATAAACTAATGTTATTACAAATAAATCGTTTCAAGTGCCTGCCCAACACGGGACTTAGGGCCTAAAAATTGTATTTACAATTGCCATCCTGAACACAGGACTTGCGGCGCAAACAAATACAAGCTAACACTAATAATCCTCCTTGAGGAACCCGTCAACCGACATAGTCGGGTCCGCAGCAAAAGCATTGATCAGAGGGATTGGGATGGCTGTGATGGCTTCTTCCGCCTCCATTACCACTGCGGCCGTACCCTCCTTTAGCTTCTTTTGTACGGTGTCAGGGTACGGCGGTGTCAGACCGCAAGCTTGAATCACCTCCAGTACTGCCTTGTTGATTTCGTGGTCCTTCACCGCATCAACGTAGGCGTTAAACTTGTCGGATACTGGCCCGGAATCCATCACCTTCTGCGCAATGGTAGGAAGAGCAGTGCGAAGTTTTGTTAAATCCGCTTCTGCCAATTCACGGCAAGTCACCGAGTCATCCTTCTCCCTGTTCACCCTTTCCAGCTCTACCCGCAGACGCTCCGTCTCACCCTTAGCTTGGTCAACCGCACCAACCAGCTCGCGGTTTTTCTTCATCTCCTCAATCAGGGCAGTTTTTGTTTCTGCCGCAGTCGCCTCCGCCGTTTTGCGCGCCTCCTCTGCGGCATCCCTGTCTTTTTTGCTCTGGTCGACGCCCGCTTGCAGCAGTCCTAGCTCCGTTTCTTTACGCACGGCCACTTGATATAAGTTAGTGGACCGGCGGGCTTGATCCGCAAACATGCCAAAAAAGACGAGGCCGTTTTGGATAAAAGCGTTGTGCGCTTGATTAAATGGCAGTGCGGCTAGTTGGTTGCGGAACTCAGCCGAGAAGATTTGTTGAAGGAAGGCGGATTGCTCTGCGGCGTTTTCCTCCGATGACTGGGTGAGCTGTGCCAAGTTTGCCAAACGGAAGCTACCGTGTGGCGGGGTTGGTGTAGACTCGGAGTCAAGGTGTATCGTCTTGTCTTTTGACTCGGCGGTAGCTTCGAGCTCCGGATTGACTCGCGGTGGGGTGTGATGCGTCTCCTCAGTATGCTCTGCAAATTAGTAACTAGTTAGCACATGAGGTAAATCGTAAGACGTTGCGCAAGGAAAGAGATGCTTACCGGTGATAGGAGGAAGGAGATCCGCGGATGCCGGGTCGACGGGGACAAAGTTGTCGTTCCGCATGTCCTCCGCCTGTTTGGGAGTAAGTTTCTTCTTTTTCTGCTTTGCTTGGGTAGTGTCGGCAGCTTTGCGTTTGTTGCCCGAGGTGGCAGGTGTTGGCTCCTCATTCTCACCAGTCTTTTCCTGCTCAAGCGGCTCATTGACATTTTGCTTGCGGAATGAAATGGCCGCAATGTCCTCCGCGGTGAGCACTTTCTTCATCTTCATCTCTGCAAACATGTACGCAATATTAGAACCTGTACGAATGCGCTAGTGGTTTTATATTTATATGCATTTGTACTATTCCTACCCTTGCTATTCGGTGCGACTATGGCCGGACGCAGGTTCTTCCATGGCCAATGCGCGGATATGTTTCCTAACCGTAGCATCACATTTCCATACGAACGGTGCACCAGTTGTGCGTTGGCACACTCCGCCAACAGCTTTCTTTCGTCATGATCAAGGGTGGGGGTTTTGTTCACATCCTTTGCCATATTTTCAAACCAGATAAGAGTTTGCAGAAAACTGGCCGCAACAACAGTTTGGTCAATGAAAAAGAAAGTTTCTTTCCATTGACCCGCATTCGATTTGGGGTTTTTTGTGAAATTTTGACGGGCGAAAAAGGTAAACCACGATTTGTGGTGGTTG
Source organism: Rutidosis leptorrhynchoides (assembly GCF_046630445.1). Taxonomy (NCBI): domain Eukaryota; kingdom Viridiplantae; phylum Streptophyta; class Magnoliopsida; order Asterales; family Asteraceae; genus Rutidosis; species Rutidosis leptorrhynchoides. Next base: position 263,165,006 of record NC_092335.1, read on the forward strand.
GCTAGACGGTATAAATGGCAGAAGACCTTCACTAAGGGGACCTTGTTAAGTGCAGCGCACCACATTTCAAACAGCACAATCTTTCCTATCGCATACGGGTGTAGTTGCCCTAACCCTACGTCGAAGTGATCTAAAATGCCTAGAAAGAAATCTGACGGGGGCACCCTAAAATTACCATGCTTAAACGCATGCTCGTATATGGCTACCTTCTTTTCTGGTGGTGAATGAGCACGTTGGTTAGGCAACGGTGGCACCGGATTGTACTGTGCTAGCGGCGGGTATTGTTTCACTAACGAATCAATGTGCCTCTGCTCTATAATGGACTCTACACTATCTACATAAGTCTCGCTAGCCTTAGTCATTTTCTATTGAGTATTTGGAGAATTACTAACCTTCGGGAGTAGGCCGGAGTATTCGAGATTTGATCGGAATTGACAGAGGCAGCGTATTGGAGAAGCAAATGGCAGGAGAGTAGAAATGAAGGTGAAGGGCGTCTATTTATAGTGTGGATTGGAAGTCTTGGGGTAACAAGGTTTCATCCTGGCTGTACACGTGTTACGCGATCAACGGGTGGCATTTTAAGTGTGCGCGTGGATGTCAGTTGGGTATAGTTACCTATGAGCGCGTGGACGACACGCGCCTGCCAACTGCCACTTTATGTCTTGTCAGCCGAATGGGTTTCTGCGACAGTGGCAGGCATTAAATGACCTCGAAACGCACGCGGAACATTGAATGCTTGCGGTTTTCTTGTTTTTTCCGCTTAGTAGTTTGATGTCATGTGTCTTGCGTCATATAACATCAAACTGGGGGGACATAATGATACCGCAACCCGCACGCGCACCTCATATGTATGCGGAACAATTCATAGTGTGCGTATGCGTGTGCTTGTGTGCGCTATGCGGTATGCGAATTTGTATCTGATGCCTTTGTTCTCGGTACAGCGATTGCTTGGCTAACAAGTAAATATCTTTTCCATAATTACATCCGTGATTCTGGGAGTTTGTTATGGAAAGGATTGCCAATATCTCGGATGGTTCTAGAATTAGGGTTTGCCTATATATACAAACCCTAACTATCATTCTAGGGATCATCACAGTACGTAACTACCATCTGCCACACGTCTTACGTAATTAAGCATCATTCTCCATCTCTTCAAGGTTAACAGGTTAGTTCTTCATTAAGCTAGCACCTACAACCTTATTTGGGGCCTTCTGATCAGCGACCGCAATCGAAGGTGGACTTAATCACTTGGCCATCCCGCCGACATCATCATGTCGTCCAGGGTTATTCACGGTAGCCGGACCGGAGAGCCTTGTTCTAAGATCCTTAAACCCCACCAACGTATTGAGCAGGCATGTTAAACCCTATGGTGAAAACATGCATGATCAATATCCATGTGTTTGAATAGCAACTTGGATGTGATTATGGAAGTCATCTATGCTGAGTACCATGTCTGGAACCATATAAATGAGTTGGGTTCCTGCTGATAAATCAACTTCCATAATTCCAATGATCTGTTGATCATCTCCCTATCTGGTGTCCCTAAGTACAACTAGAGCAGTTGTGCCAGCTCCTCTTCTATGTAGTGCATGAAGTCGTATCATGAACATTTCCAAGTGGATATGTTGCATATCAGTTGCTCGCAATATTTGGTAACTTTGCTGATTACAGAGTCTTAGATCAGTTTGTGATTCTCCTACACAGAGTATTCTTTGCTCCGAGTAATGTTGATAGACTCTATGCCTGACAGTTTGAATATTACTGCCATAAAGTACCTCAGCAGGCACCAATTGCCCTCTTCTTTGTTTAGATATTTCTAGTTGTTGATCTGGGTTTAGCTCAGACTCCAAACTTCTTCCGTAACCTCTTCATAGTCTTCTGTTTATTGCAAGATTGAAGTTATGCATTCTCCTTGCACTTGTTCGATAGTTTCTAATCTGATCTTCTTGAGTAGGAATATCTGTTTGTATTTGAGCAGATGCAGATCTGCAGATCTGCTTAATACACTGGGCCTTGACCCGGAACTCATTCTTACTTTTTCTGAAGGACTTCCTTTTCGTATTCTTCTCTAAAGATCTTGTTTGGATCTTTAAGTACGTAAATCAGTCCTCGTTTATCTTCTTGAGCTTTTCCTTTGATAGACAAGTTGTCTAACCTTCTTGTAAGACTTTCTATAGAATCTTCGAAATTTATTGGTCCACCTTCACGTTTATTCAAGATTTCTACACTTTGTCTTAACTTTATGATTTCTTCTTCAAGCTCTTCGATCTTCTGAGATTGCTTTGTAAGGAGATAGATGAGTGTATTGTTTTGTTTGACAATCGTTGTATTAAGAGAGATTGCCCCTGTCTTGTACTCAGATGGTCTAATAAAGCCAAGTGCTGGTGGCTCTATTTCTTCAGTTGCCTTTACTGCTTCCTGATATTCTGAGCTAGCTCTTTGGTTAGCTATGCTAATCCAGAGATGAAGGCCTTAACTTCTTGCAAAAGGTGTTCTACCTTTTGTAATTTGTCTTTAAGATCTTCTGATAGTTTAAGGGTTTGTTTTTCTACAAGCTTTGGTTGTTGAGTAATTTCGTTGACTAGGTTTAGAATATCTCTTTTTGCTAAAATCTCTATTAAAAATTTTCATCAAATTAGTCAAAACCTTGAAAAATTAGAACAACGCCTTGATAAGTGTGAGGAAAATATACGGAAAACCCAGAGTGAAATCGCAAAAAGCCTAAAACACCTTGATAGTAAAAATAATCGTGTTATTGGATTATATTGATGTGAACAAATCATTTTGATTAAAAATTGAACTAAAAAGCACTTAAATTGAGAAAAATAAGGTATTTAAAAAAAGTACCCTTAGTTATATAGTTTACTACAAGTAGCTAAAATGACCTAAAAGACACACACGTAAGTACGAATGCTTACACAATGATCTCTCTCCAGATTTGGGGATTTAATTATGTTCGTCAAGTCACCCAAAACTTACTTCTTTTCAGACTTTCAGTTGACTTAGTAACTTTGACAGCATCAACATGACTGATACTACCAACCCTTCTACTTAGCCTGATATTTCTACAAAAGATGTAAATAAACAAAACTCCAACGCACTAAGAATTGAATAAAGAGAGTTAAATATCATAAACACAATGAAATGCTTAATTTGTAAATACTAACTTGAGTTTGCATTCTGGAGTCGCCACTGCTTTTATTTACTATCTAAACACAAAAATGTACGCGTTTCAAGAGTATGTCCAATTTTGTGACCGAAACCCAAATCCAAATCAGGCCTTTGAGAAAGGAAGCACTTCATAAGCACCATACATGTTATATCACGACGCAATACGCTACCAATCAACATTCAAGTATTTATCCAAAAATGAACGATATAGATATTAAGATCTATATATAGTGGATGACTTTTTAGTCTTCTATTCTGCAGATACCTAATTAGGCAAAAAATAATTCTCACATTTAAGTTTTGTGATTACTCTTCATATGGGTCTACATCTAATTGAAAGAAAAAAAAACATATTACTCTACTTTTGAAAAATCATAAAGAATTCAATTACAACAAAATAAGAAGAACCATATTATTGCATCAATCAGAATATAAGTAACTTGGCCAAACACAAAACGCATAACTCGTTTAATAGAATGTGTATGTTTGATAGTAACCGAAATTTTGGCTTACGCAAGATCGTTGTTGAAATATATTATATGTAGTTAATGATACCGCAACCCGCATGCGCACCTCATATGCATGCGGGCGCTTAATAGTGTGCGTTGGCGTGTGCTTGTGTGCGCTATGCGGTATGCGGATTGTATCTGATTCCTTTGTTCTCGGTACAGCGGTTGCTTAGCTGTCAAGTAAATATCTTTTCCATAATTATATCCGTGATTCGGGGGAGTCAGTTATGGATGAGATTATCATGATCTGGGACGGTTCTAGAATTAGGGTTTGCCTATAAATACAAACCCTAATCATCATTCACCAGACACAACATATTACGTAACCATCACCTACAATACAAAAGCATCATTCGGCATCTTTTCAAGGTTAACAGGTTAGTCTTTCGTAAGCTAGTACCTACGACCTTATTTGGGGCCTCTTGATTGACGACCGTTATCGGAGGTGGACTTAATCACTCGGCCACCCCGCCGACATCATCATGTCGGTCAGGGTTATTCACGGTAGCCAGACCGGAGAGCCACGTTCTAAGATCCTTAAACCCCTCTTTATGTATTGAGCATGCATATTAAACCCCACGGTTAAAATATGCATGATCAAGTGGTGCTTTCATTGAGAGTCGAATTAATTCAAGACTGTTTAATTGCTTTTTCTTTTAAGGTTTTGAATTGTATGACTCGTTATTTACAAAATTTTTGAATTTTTTATTTAACAGTATCATGACTTCCGAGGAATCATCGGAACATACCCAAACAGATGTTCAGAACGCACTGTCTGGTAGTCAACAGACACCGGTTATGACTACGGGGGCGGCTATTCAGGCGGGGTACACGATGTACCCTCCACCTATATCCGGCGAACCCTTTCAGAGGTACAAGCCGATATATTCAGACGGGGTTACACCGCCAAGAGCAAACTCACCAGTCACAACCACGCGGCTGGACTTTTGGTCAGTGGATCCAAGGGTCATCTTTGCAGGCACTAGCGGTGGAACAATGGGGCCGCATGTGGTTTACTGCGGCCAGGTACCTATTTACAGTACCACTGTTTCAATACCTCTGCATACGCAGAGCATTCAGCAGAATTCGTCATTTACACCGTTGCAACCTTGGCAACCACCACGCCCAGTTTCACAATTTTTAACTCCTGCGGATGCGCAGGCGTTACTTAATAGTTGGGGATTTGGTGTCATCCCAGATGCAAACTCTCATTGGGCGCTGATAACAGCGCAGCAGCAAAGCACAGCGCATACAGTTGGGCTTTTAAGTGTGTATCCTCAAGTTTCGCAGATATCTGCGCCACAGGTTTCGCTTCCTTTACAGCCACCTGTGTACTCTGCGTCTTCAAGTTATCCCTCTTTTCCAACGCAGCAGCCTTGGTTATATCCGCAGACGCAGGGTCAACCTTGGCAAAATGTTCAAGGGCAGGCAAATCTTGCAAGTCAATTCATGCAGGCCGCACCTCCTGATATGGTTCACTTATTTACACAACCTGACTTTGTTCAGGACATGATGAAGCATTTCTTTGCAAACTTGAAAGGGGATCCTGTTAAACCACCCTTCGAGCTACCGACTACCTTTGACAAGTTTCCTCCGCATATATCCGCATACCCGTTTCCATCAGCACCAATGATACCTAGCACGTTGGGTACTTACAATGGCCTGACCGATCCAGATAATTTTTTACAGCGTTTCGAAGGTGCAATGCGCACTCAAGGCTGGGTGGATCCGGTTGCGTGTCATATATTTCCTATGACACTATAGGGTATTGCTCGTGAGTGGTTTAATAAGTTGCCAGCGGGTAGTATTGCCGGGTTTATGGATCTGCGGACAAAGTTTTTGCTGCAATATCAGAATCAGAGACCACGCAAGTGCACTCACATTGAATGCCATGACATCGTGCAGAAGTCCAAGGAATCTTTGGGCGAATTTCTCACAAGGTATACTAATGAGTGCCTGCGTATACCAGATCTCAAACCAGAGCAACAAATTTCTGGACTCATACATGGTATAAACTCAGAACGTCATCCAACACTGGTAAGGCGTTTGCGCCATACAGTCCCAACAACTTATGCTGAGGCGCTTAATGAATGCCACGACTATATGCGGAGTGGCGAAGATAATGACATCCCAACAGCTAGCTCACGCAATGAGAGGAAGGACGATGATGATCGTTCGCGCGATCAAAATCGTGGTAACAACTCTCGCGGAAGGTATCCTAACGATGGTCCTATCAGGAATGATAAAGGGAAATCAAGTGGCAATTATCGAAACAATAATCAGCGCGGCATCAATAATCAGAACTATGCGCTGCTCAAAAGTTTGTCCAAAACGCCCAAGGAAATTTTGGCAATGGAGCCAGTATGCGCGACCTTCGCGGTTCCAACTCCGCTTACAGAATTTGGCAAGCGGGACAAAACAAAGTATTGTGAATTTCATGACGATTATGGTCACGACACCAATCGGTGTAAAAACTTGATGGAACGGGTTCTGGAAGTTCTTCGCGCGGGCAAATTGGATCATCTAAAACCACCTAAAAAGGACAAGGGAAAGGCCGCAGAAGAGGCTTCGAAGTCTAAGACTTTCGCGTGGCAGAAAGTTGACAAAGCGAAAAATGCCGACTTAACCATTAACATGGTTGACGCAGAGAAAATCAGCCAGCGGAGAAAGTACAACGATCACCAGGATTGGGAGCTTCTCCCAATCACTTTCCCTCCTGTAATGTCAATTGATTCTATTAATGAGCCCATTATCATCAAGTGTCGCATCCCCGATTGCGGAATCCAGGTTAAGCGCATGCATGTTGACACTGGCAGCGGTGTCGATATTATGTATGAGCATTATTATTGTTTCCTTCTGGCAGAAGTCAAAGCGCAGTTACGCCAGCCTGATATTACGCTATCAGGGTTTTCCGGAGAAAACTCGTGGCCGCTAGGCCGAATAGAATTAATGATAGAGCTTGCGGATGACAGGAACCCGCAGATGATCAGGCATGAATTGGTCGATTTTTATGTGGTTCGTTCAACTTCACGATATAACGCACTGCTAGGGAGAAACTTCATACGATGTTTCAACATCATCACATCGGTAGTGCATGGTTTGATTAACTTTCCCACAGTAGGAGGCGTTGCCACGGTTGCGTCACATCAAGCAACCGAGCTGTGTGGCTCTGTCGCGTCTGTAAGCGCTCCTAGCTTAGGAGAGCAACTTGCAAACTGTGCAGTAATAGCAAACCGCTTGCATCCGGATAAGCGAATTAAAATCGGCGCAGGCTTGTCAGCCGAAACGAAGGGCAAGTTGCATGGAATACTGTCAGCTAACGCAGATATTTTCTAATGGCGCGAGTCAGACATGACCGGGGTTCCGCGGGATATTGCGGAACATAAGTTAAACGTTAATCCATCATTGACACCCGTTAGGCAAAAGAAGCGGCATATGGCCCTAGACCGCAGTGATTGGTTGTGCGCAGAGGTGGACAACCTTGTCAAAGCAAACATTCTGCGGGAAGTGCGTTATCAGACATGGGTTGCAAATCTTGTGTTGGTAAAAAAGGCTGACGGTAACTGGCGAATGTGTGTTGATTTCAAAGACATTAATAAGGCATGTCCTAAGGACAACTACCCTCTCCCGGAGATAGACTGGAAGGTAGAATCACTGTCGGGATTTAGGTAAAAGTGTTTTTTGGACGCATACAAGGGTTATCACCAGATCTTAATGGCTGCGGAAGATGAGGACAAGACTGCTTTTCATACGCCGCAGGGTATTTATTGTTACACGAAGATGCCTTTCGGTTTAAAGAATGCGGGCGCGACCTATCAGCGTGTAATTGACGCAGCATTCAAGCACCAAATCGGTAGAAATCTTGAAGCGTACATCGACGACTTGGTAATTAAAAGTAACACCGAAGAAGACATGCTCGCGGACATCCTGGAAACGTTTGCATCTCTGCGCAGGATCAACATGAAGCTTAACCCGCTAAAATGTAGTTTTGGGGAAGAGGAAGGCAAGTTTTTAGGTCATGTGGTGACAGCGCGGGGTATCAAGGCCAATCCCAAAAAGATTGAAGCCATTGATAATTTGCCATCTCCAAAGACAAAGAAAGATGTGCAGAGTCTAACGGGGAAGCTTGCGGCTATCACACGGTTTCTGTCGAAAGCCGCAGAATGACAGTTACCATTCTTCAATACTTTGAAAAATTGTTTGAAGAAAAAAGACTTCGTATGGACTCAGGAAGCAGAATCAGCCTTTCAGGAGATGAAAAAGGTGCTTGCAGAATTACCAACACTTACTGCGCCAGTATCAGGAGAAACGCTAACGCTGTACCTCGCGGCATCGAAGGAAGCTGTCAGCTCAGTCCTCATCGCGGATCGCTGAAAGGTAATCCATTAATTTACATGCTTTATTTATATCGCAGAAATTTAACGACTGAGGTTTTTCTCGGACACAAATGCCGGTCTACTTCGTAAGCAAGACGCTGACATCAAGCGAAGTAAACTACTCACCAATAGAAAAGCTTTTATATGCGCTGGTCCATACGGCGCGGCGTTTGCGCCGATATTTTCAAGCACATCCAATCGTGGTTCTAACTGATCAACCAATCAAACAGGTTGGTAAATGCCTACTTTGCGGTAATGACCGGGGTTACCGCATTGACTAACGCAATCATTTTTCTTTCAGGTGTTATACAAGCCTGAGATTTATGGCCGAATGGCTAAGTGGGCAGTTGAATTAGGTGACCATGAAATAAATTTCTCTTCGCGCAGTGCGGTTAAGGGTCAAATACTTGCTGATTACCTAGCAGAATTACCTGCGGATGTCGAGGCATTAGTAGAACATCAGGATCCACCTGCACCAACATTGTCACCATGGGAATTGTACACCGATGGTGCGTGCAGCGCATTTGGTGCAGGTGCAGGTATAATTTTAACAGGCCCAGATGGCGAAGAGCATACATACGCACTGCGGTTTAATTTTGCTGTTACGAACAACGAAGCAGAGTATGAGGCTCTGTTAGCAGGTATGCGCATTGCGCATAGGTTAAATGTTAAAATTTTGCACGCATATGTGGATTCAAAGCTAGTATGCAGTCAGGTCAGCGGAGATTTCGAAGCGCATGACATAGCCATGCAGCACTATCTATCGCTTGTTCACAACCTCGCTGACCAATTTGAAGCTTTTCAAATCTCCCACGTAATGCGTGGGCAAAATAAGAAGGCGGATGTGCTAAGCAAACTGGCTGCCTTGGCTTTTGATGATATGGGGAAGAAAGTTCTAATAGAAGAACTCAATGTGAAATCCATTGTTATGATGCCTTTAGTGGCACCATTTGAGGAATCAAGCTCAACATGGATGACGCCCATTGTGGCTTTTCTGCGGGATGACACATCTCCTGCGGATTCCGCTGATGCAAAGAAAGTCCGTGTTAAGGCACCGCTGTATGCCCTTGAGGGTGACATCCTATATCGAAAGAATTATTTGGGACCGCACTTAAGGTGCATTGGCTCGAAAGAGGCAGAGGAAGTTGTACGCGAGGTGCATGAAGGTGCATGCGCACTCCATTCGGGGCACAGGTTTATTGTGTCAAAAATAATGCGGCTAGGATATTATTGGTCAACCATGTACGCGGATACTGCGCGCATAGTTAAGCAATGTGAATCATGCCAAATACATGCACCTATTAGCAGAGCACCTGCGCATCCGATGATACCAGTCTCCTCACCGTGGCCATTCTGAAAATGGGCAATCGACATAGTCGGACCATTCCCAAAAGGCCGAGGTAATTTTATCATTTATTTTCTAAACATGTTACTCACATCAGTACCTTACGCACATTCTGCACACGCAGGAAACATCAAATTCTTGATTGTTGCAATCGACTATTTCACAAAGTGGGTCGAAGCGAGACCGCTGGCAGCAATCTCAGGAAAAAGGGTGCGAAATTTTATATGGGAAGAGATCGTCTGTCGATTTGGTATACCAAACGAAATTGTTAGCGATAACGGTACGCAGTTCGCGGGTGACCCTTTTCGCAGCTGGTGCGCGGAGCTTAATATTAAGCAAACTTTTACATCTGTTGCACATCCGCAGGTGAATGGCCAGTGCGAAGTCACTAACCGGGATTTAGTAGCTGGAATCAAAGCTAGGTTGGGTCATGGTCGCGTTGGTTGGGTGGATGAACTACCGAAGGTTTTATGGGCGCATAGAACAACACCCAAAGCAAGCACTGGTGAGACCCCGTTCAGTTTGGTCTATGGATCAGAAGCTGTTGTACCCGCAGAAATTGGGGTACCAACGTTCCGCATACAAAATTTTCATGAGCAAAATAACTCTGAAGCTTTGCGGGAAAATCTTAATTTGCTGGAAGAGCGCAGACTCTCTGCGGCTGTCAACGAAGCAAATAACAAGCAAAAAATTGCAAAGTACTATAATCAGCGTGTGCGTTCGCGCTCTTACAAGTGCGGTTACTTGGTTTGGCGTCAGAACGACGCAAGTCATGCGGAGGATACTGGGAAACTGGGCCCCCGTTGGGAAGGTCCATACAGGGTAGCGAAGGCAAACAATACCGGGGCGTACCATCTCGAGACATTAGATGGAAAACCTGTGAAACGCACTTGGCATGCGACGTTATTGAAAAAATGTTATATGTAGCTAGGTGGACCTGATCACTCCAGTTTATTGTAGCACATTATTTTTTCTATGTAATTTCCGTCCGTTTGGATGTGTCGCGGTTGTAATTGTGATTAATGCCAATTAAATATTTACTCGCGCATACTTTTGTTGTTTAAATCTTTTTTGTATGCGGTTCCTGCCTACTTAAGGGGTGTCCTCTAGCCCCCGTGCGGCAGAAGCCTGTTTGGTTACAAGGCTAGACGCTAACGGCAGGCAAAGGAAATTGGTTTTCCCCTAGCCAAGCGCCACGCAGACTAGATGGCTGCAAAGTCGACTTAAAAAATTACAAGCATTAGTTTACTTGTGCGTAATTACTCTCGCATTGGTTTGCTTGAGGAATTCTTAAGCATAAAGACATTGGCTTGTTTTTAGTTGTGTTGCTTACCATACAGGTACCGTGCACCTCTAGTACATGACAAAGCAAAAACGCAATAGCTTCTGAGTCTAAATTGTTAAAGGTAAATTGTTAAAGTATTGGTTTATTTTACGCAGTACCATCCGCATACGCATGAGTTTTGGTTAACTATGAGCATGGGCATGCGGTTCACCTTTTGTTTTGATTCGCGATATATAAACAAATAAACACACTACGCATGCATAACAGAAATATATATACATCAAATTAAGTTGTTACACAAATGGTAATTGTTTTAAACGCCTGCCTATCACGGGACCTATGGCTCAAAAATTGTATTTACAATTGCCTGCCTAAGCATAGGACTTACGGTGCAAACTATTACAACAAGCTAAAACTCCTCCTTGAGGATCCCATCAATCGACATATTAGGGTCCGTGGCAAACGCATTAATTAGGGGGATCGGGATGGCAGTGATGGCTTCTTCCGCTTCCATGAGCACCGCAGCCGTACCCTCCTTCAATTTTTTCTGCACGACGTCGGGGTACGGCGGTGTGAGCCCGCAGGCTTGGATCACCTCTAGCACTGCCTTGTTGATTTCGTGGTCTTTAACCGCGTCAACATAGGCGTTGAACTTGTCGGACACAGGCTCGGAATCCATTACTTTCTGCGCAATGGTAGGAAGAGCGGTGCGGAGTTTTGTCAAGTCCGCCTCCGCTAGCTCGCGACCTGTAACCGCGTCATCCTTTTCCCTCGTCACCCTTTCCAGCTCCACCCGCAGACGCTCCGCCTCCCCCTTGCACTGGTCAACCGCCCCAACCAGCTCGCGGTTTTTCTTTCTCTCTTCAATCAGTGCAGTTTTGGTTTCCGCCGCGGTTAACTCCACCACCTTGCGCGCTTCTTCTGCGGCGTCCCTGTCTTTCTTCACCTGATCAACCCCCGCTTGCAGCAGCCCTAGCTCTGTTTCTTTCCGCAAGGCCACTTGATACAAGTTAGTGGAATGGCGGGCTTGATCCGCAACCATGCCAAAAAAGACGAGGCCGTTTTGGACGAAGGCGTTGAGCGCCTGATTAAAAGGCAGTGCGGCTAGTTGGTTGCGGGACTCAGCAGGGAAGATTTGTTGAAGGAAGGCGGATTGCTCTGCGGCATTTTCCGCAGATGACTGGGTGAGCTGCGCCAGGTTCGCCAATCGAAAGCTACCGTGTGGCGGGGTTGGTGTAGACTCGGAGTCCAGGTGTATCGTCTTGTCCTTTGACTCGGCGGTAGCTTCGAGGTCCGGATTGACCCGCGGTGGGGTGTGATGAGTCTCTTCAGCATGCCCTGCGTATTCATAAATGGTTAAATAAATGCAAACTTAAATGTGCGGTATTCGCGCAAGCAGAACTCTTACCAGATGATGGGGGAGGTAGATCCACAGAACGGGGTTCGATGGGAACGAAGTTGTCGTTCCGCTTGTCCTCCCTCTGTTTGGGAGTGAGTTTCTTCTTCTTCTATTGGGATTGGGAGGCTTCGGCGGCCTTGCGCTTATTGCCGGAGGTGGCAGGTGCATTCTCGCCAGTCTTCTCCTACTCTAATGGCTGGTTCACATTCTGTTTGCGGAAGGCGATGCCCGCAATCTCCTCCGCAGTCAGTACTCTCTTCATCTTCATCTCTACAAACATGCACGCATGCGTTAGAACACATAAATAGCAAACTGTTGTTAGTACATGATTATACTATTCCTACCCTTTCCATCCGGTCCGACTATGGCTGGACGCACATCCTCCCATGGCCAGTGTGCGGATATCTTCCCTAGCCGCAACATCACGTTCCCGTATGACCGGTGCACCAGCTGTGCGTTAGCGCACTCCGCTAACAGCTTTGTTTCCTCGTCATCAAGGACCGGGGTTTTGTTCACATCCTTTTCCACCTTCTCGCACCATATAAGCGTTTGCGGAAAAGCGGTACCAACTACAGTTTGGTCAATGAAAAAGAAAGTTTCTTTCCAGTTACCCGCATTCGACTTTGGGGTTTTGGTGAAATTTTGACGGGCAAAGAAGGTGAACCAGGATTTGCGGTGATTGGCTAAGCGGTATAGATGACAGAAAACTTTAACCAACGGAACCCTATCGAGTGCGGCGCACCACATTTCAAACAGAACTATTTTGCCTATGGCATAAGGGTGTAGTTGTCCTAATCCCACTCTGAAGTGATCTAATACGCCTAGGAAGAAGTCGGATGGGGGAACCCTAAAGTTACCATGCTTGAACGCATGTTCGTAGATGGCCACCTTTTTCTCCGGTGGCTCGTGAGCACGCTGATTGGGCAAGGGTGGCACCGGATTGTATTTCGCTAACGGCGGGTATTGTTTAACTAAGTGGTCAATATGTTTCTGCTCTATAATCGATCTGACACTATCTACATAGGTTTCGTTAGCCTTAGTCATTTTCTATAGAATGGTTGGAGAATCACTAACCTTTAGACGGTGGCCGGAGTATTTAGGATTTGATCAGAATTGAATGTAGCAGCGTATTGAGGAAGCTTGGAGCAGAAAAATGGAAATGTGTGTGATTTGGGGCAATTTATAGAGACGATTTGGGGCCATGGGCTGGAATGGGTTTATCGTGGCTGTACACGTGTTCAGCGATCAACGGTTAGCATTTTGAGTGCGCGTGAGGATGTCAGATGGGTATGGTTACCTATGAGAGCATGGCTGACACGCGCCTGCCAACTGCCACTTTATGTCTTGTCAGCCGAATGGTCTTCTGCGACAGTGACAGACATTAAATGACCTCGAAACGCACGCGGAACATTGAATGCTAGCCGTTTTCTTGTTTTTTCCGCTTAATAGTTTGATGTCATGTGTCTTGCGTCATATAACATCAAACTGGGGGGACATAATGATACCGCAACCCGCATGTGCACCTCATATGCATGCGGGCGCTTAATAGTGTGCGTTGGCGTGTGCTTGTGTGCGCTATGCGGTATGCGGATTGTATCTGATTCCTTTGTTCTCGGTACAGCGGTTGCTTAGCTGTCAAGTAAATATCTTTTCCATAATTATATCCGTGATTCGGGGGAGTCAGTTATGGATGAGATTATCATGATCTGGGACGGTTCTAGAATTAGGGTTTGCCTATAAATACAAACCCTAATCATCATTCACCGGACACAGCATATTACGTAACCATCACCTACGATACAAAAGCATCATTCGGCATCTTTTCAAGGTTAACAGGTTAGTCTTTCGTAAGCTAGTACCTACGACCTTATTTGGGGCCTCTTGATCGACGACCGTTATCGGAGGTGGACTTAATCACTTGGCCACCCTGCCGACATCATCATGTCGGCCAGGGTTATTCACGGTAGTCGGACCGGAGAGCCACGTTCTAAGATCCTTAAACCCCTCTCTATGTATTGAGCAGGCATATTAAACCCCACGGTTAAAATATGCATGATCAGTAGTGTTACCAATCAAACTCTGACAGTAATAAATTTCGACATTCAAATCATGAACAATGAATAGAAAAAACAAAACCAAAAACGGAACTAGAGGTAAACAGATCATAAGTCTAAAAAAAGTAATTGAAACCATGGCTTACCCAAGACTGACGTTGAAACTATCGATTTTGTGTTGAGAAATTAGAAGAGCATATCTGAACAACATATAAAAAATATTATTTAAACAATCTAATATCAATATGTTCAATACCAGTACACCCAAAACAAAATTGTGTCATTTTTACACAATTATCATGTAAATACAAAATCAAATATTGGGTCATTTTCTCACAATTATCATGTAAATACGATATCAAATATTTGGTCATTTTGACACAATTATCAGTAAAAACAAATACCGATTGTACAAAAGGATCCACAAACAGTAGTGTATATGTACATATGTATATCAAGCAGAAAATATGAAAATCCACGAAAAAATAAAGCATCATATATGTATATCATTTTCAAATTTTAACACAATTATCATCTTACATAAATACTTGCAACATATGTATGTATATAAGCATAAAATTTTACAACAGTACCCATAACATGTCCTCATCGCTATACCTCTACTCACGTTATTCAATTTAAGCCTTATTGACTAAATAATATAAAACGTGTTGATTCCCTTTTCCTACTATTACACCGCCCTGCACTAAAATTTACCACAAACAACCATGAAATACATTAATTCGCTTCTTTTATGTAACTTGTTTTCAGTAAAAAAAAAACAAAAATCATGCATCCAATGAAAGTAAATTGTTACAGAAGTAATACCTAACGGAGATAACACTGACGGCAGAGATAATGACCACAATGTTGATGACGACCGCTTGAGGTGAATCGCAATATGAACGGAAATCTATTTTTTTTAATCAAAGAAACCCAGATAATTTGTCTACCAAATCGGCTGAGCAGCATAAAACCACCAAATACAAAACCCTAGAGTAAATGGTGCACAAAGATGCAATGGAATCAATTAATTATAATCTATACTGATGTTAAAATACAATAGTTAACAATGATATTATAACAATATTATTAAGAAAAAATCATTGCAACGATAATAATGATACAAATTATATATCCACACCTTTTAGTAAATTGCTTTTTCTTCAAAATACTTTACCTCTATCTCATGATTTTTTTACAATCATTATTCATGACCTGCATAAAAGTAAACCTACTGTGAAGACATGCTGAAGAATTTAAAACTTATACAGTTAAATAACGAATTGATGCAATCGCACCTTCATATGTTCATGTTCTACCAACATGAATCATTACAATAAAGTTACTGCTCATGATTTTTGTAACTAAATCAATTGTAACTTTAGGTTGAATTTCTTCGTATATACCTGAACGGTTTTGTGGAATGAAGGCATGGTTGGGAGCGCAACTTTGCAATTGAATCGTCTTGTTAGGATTATCATGTATTGTATTCGAATCGATTGATCTAACGGGTTACAGAGTATCATCTGATTGAATTTTAAATAAAAACCCTAATGGCCTTAAATATATGCTGGTCGAACGACTAGTGATTCAACAGATACGAATTTGGTGTTCCACCCAGAAATCTACACATGATCAGACAAAAAAAAAAGAAGAGGGTTTGTTTAATTGGGAGTGTGAAGATGATAATCATGCGACGACGATTGTTGGGATCAAATTTTAGTGTTGCGTTGGTGTGTAAGTGATTGTTGGTAACTGTCGCAGGAAAACTCAGATGGATGAAAAATTGAGAAAATGAAAGGGATTAGGTATCCAGTATTTTTTTTAATTCAATTCAAGTATTTTAGGGATGAAGTGCATGTAAAATTGATTTATTAGCTAATATTTTTAGTGAATGATTAAGGACTGTTGGATTAAGGGGTATTGTAACGTAATTTTCTAATCTAATGGTAATTATGGGGGTTTTGAAAATATTTATTAGCTAATCGATACTCTTTTTTAATGTATATAGAGATCACTGGATTTAACCCGAAACTCAAAAGGACCCGAATGTGACACCGGTTTGACCCGAATGTGACACAGGTTTGACCCGAATTTGACGAACACTTTAGCTTGTTTATTTTTAACTAACATTTGCTTACCTCTTAATTTAATGGTCAACGCTGAATCATTCAGCATTAAGTGTGTTTGTTTCTGACTTCTGAATGACAGATAGTGTTGAACGATTTAGCATTCAGTGTTGAACCATTCAGAACTGGACCTATCTCTTAACCATTAAGCACTTAAACTTTATGTAATATGCTCTTTAAAGTATATTAAAAACACTTATTAAACAACTAAATTTTAATTTTTATTCATATCAAAGGTTAATGTGTAATTTTACATCATTCACATTATTAATTCAAAATGATTATCAAATAGATTATTTTTATTCAGAAACAACTTCATTCAGACCCTTTGAATCATTCAGATTATGAACCATTCAACGCTAAATCATTCAGTTTTATCAAACACACTCTTGATTAGAGTCATCTTACCGAAGGGCTTGTTTATTCTAAACACTTTCACCTTGTTTACTTGTGACTTGAATCTTGAGTCATTTTATTGAAGGACTTTTTGATAAATTCAAAAAAGGAAACTTTTTTCCATATAGCTGCTTTTTTAATCTTTACCTTTCTGCTCCTACTTACTCATATCCTCTCCCTAGATCATATTGACCTATTCTTCAGCTTGCTTTGACATAATATCCTTATATTAGATAACTTAATATTTTGTTTACCATTAAATACAACTCTAATGAAATTTTTTGAGGGATTTAATTCTCGAAATCAATGAATTAGGTCAAAAGTGAAGAAATAGGATATATAATGTGTTTATGGTGATATCGCCATAATTATACATATTTTATGTCTTTTGAGGAGATGTCATTCAGTTTTATCTAGAAAAATGATCATTTCCTTTGCTTATTGGGAGAAAATGAGCAAAGACTACTAACCGTGTGGAAAAGTATTATCTTGATATAAACATGTATAAATCATGAGTTTAAAGCCAAAAGTCAAAAGTTATCAAAAGAGACAAAGAAATACAGAAAATGAAGCTCCAGTCGTCGACTGAAATACAGCAGTTGTCGGCTAGAAATGGTAAAGAACAGTTCAAATGTGTAACGACCCGACTTCGATATACCAAAAACATGCCTAAAAAAAACTTTTCTGAATCAACACATCTGGACGGCGTCCAGTTATCTGGACGGCGTCCAGCAAAGAAGACTTGGACGCCGTCCAGAAGTTCTGGACGGCGTCCAAATGAACTGTCAGATTCTGACTTGGATGTCCAACTTACTCGAGCGGAAAACCCGCTTCCCGACACTTTTAAACGAAACACTTTTCATAACATGTTACCATAATTAAAACTAAGAAGTTTCCACCATAAGACCAAGTTTTACAACATCGAGCCCACATCGGCCGTTTTACGAGTTTCGTACAAAAAAATACAAGTTCGACCATAAGAATTTAAATTCCAAACGACACCTAGAGCTTGGTGTTTGGGGTTAAACTACCCACATATTGGCCAAACTTCAAAAGCTAAACATGTCCAAAAGCGTCCCCTATCAAAACAAAGCGGGATCACTAATCCAAACGAACGCCCTTATCCTTGTCCAAGCCGGAGCCTATAAAAAGATAAACAACGAGAGGGTAAGCTAAATCTTAGTGAATGCAATAATTATACATATACATATATAATATGCCTACTTGCATACACTTACACACACCGTATAATCGCTAGTAATAACAATTAGCATACCAACTCCGAGTATAAGCTAATAACCTCCAATTACCGCAACTAGCATAATCAATAGCATATTCACCGAAATAATATATTATGCTATACAAGAACACATACACAAACTATATGGTTAACCATAAACGCGTCATGGTGCTACCAGCTCCGTGGTTCACACCATACGCAATGCTATGACGCTACCGGCTCCGTGGTTCACGTCACTACGCATTTGAGTCATACCCTTTTATAGTGCTACCGGCTCCGTGATTCACACTTTGGTGTTACCGGCTCCGTGGTTCACACCTCATTTTATAGTGCTACCGGCTCCATGGTTCACACTTTGATGCTACCGGCTCCGTGGTTCACATCCCAACTCGAGTCATACTCTTTTATAGTGCTACCGGCTCCGTGGTTCATACTTTAACGACTCGTGCTATAGTGTTACCGGCTCCGTGGTTCACACTACAACACACGTACCATGGTGATACCGGCTCCGTAGTTCACATCATAGCACACTCGCACATACTATGGCACTACCGGCTCCATAGTTCATACCATAGCACACAAATAAATACACTATATACATACATGCATAATTATTCCCCTCACCTTAACGCCTTCGGTGAATGTTTTATACTTCCGCAAGCTTCAAGGCAAAGTACCTAATACAATAAGTACTCAATCAACACACAAACTAGTTCGACTTATCACCAACAATTCTCTCATGTGCATTTAATGACTTAAATGCATTAAATGCCTCATTTTCACCAAAACCATCCATTTAAAGTCAAGACCATCACATAACACTAAAAGATAGTGACTAAGGTCCAACAACACTAACTAATACACCATTAGGGTATTTCATACCCATCATTCCCAACTAGGTCAATTATTACCCATTTAACTATTTTAAAGTCACACACCCATTTCGGGTCATCCACTAACCCGATTAACACCCATTTGCTTAATAACTAGGTGTGCTAGTAATTAACTAACCAATTATGACTCATAAGTCTATTTAACATTTCCAAAACCCTAGGTTAGTCATCCTTGGGTCCTCATGACCTAATCTTACCTAAGAACACCTAAAATCCCCAAATATGGGTTTTGTGTTCATCACTAACCCAAACCCTAACCCTTAAACAAATTAAAATAAGGAAATCAAGATTAGAGCATACCACCACAATCAAAACGAAGCTAGTGATTAGATGAACAACTTTAACACATGCGCTTTGGCCCGAAATCAACTTCTTCTTCCTCTTTTTGAGCTTTCTCACACAAGAATCACTCTATCTCTCTAGAATTGAAGTGGAAGGAGGAGGTAGTTGAAAGTGGAGTGAATGAGGCTCCTAGAACTGAACTTGTGGCCTTAGATTCGTTCAACAAGTGAAAAGACCAAACTACCCCCATTTAATATCTAAAAGAACACAGCTGGCCCGCCAGTTCAACTGGACGGCGTCCAAGATTCTGTACGGCGTCCATGAAATGTTCCGTTCATATCAATTATAAACGTTTCATATTAATTGGTTTCGTTGCGAGATTTTGACCTCTATATGAGACGTTTTTCAAAGACTGCATTCGTTTTTAAAACAAACCATAACCTTTATTTTATCGATAAAGGTTTAAAACATTACGAAGATTATCAAATAATGATAATCTAAAATATAGCGTTTTCACTCGACCGTTACATAATGGTTTACAATAATATTACACAATAACTTAAGTCTTCGAATGTAGTTTTTTTAAACAATATTATACAAGCATGCTGACTCCAATTCTTGTCCTTAATTTAGCATGCAACAGCGGAAGCTCTTAATAATCACCTGAGAATAAACATGTTTAAAACGTCAACAAAATGTTAGTGAGTTATAGGTTTAATATATATATATATATATATATATATATATATATATATATATATATATATATATCAAATTGTAATAATAATAGACCACAATATTTCATTTTATAAACATAATCCTCAAGCAGAATCCTCTCGTCTGCATTAAGGTAAAATCATTCATATGATGAACACCTGGTAACTGACATTAACAAGATGCATATAGAATATCCCCAAAATAGAATCCTCTCGTCTGTATAACAGAATCCTCTCGTCTGTATAAAAATTGAAGTACTAAAGCATCCGTACCTTGGATGGGGTTTGTTAGGCCCATAGATCTATCTTTAGGATTCGCGTCAATTAGGGGTACTGTTCCCTAATTCTTAGGCTACCAAGCGAAAAAGGGCGATATTCGGTATTCATAATCCAACATAGAATGTAGTTTCAAGTACTTGTGTCTATTTTGTAAAATATTTATAAAACTGCATGTATTCTCATCCCAAAAATATTTAGATAGTAAAAAATGGGACTATAACTCACTTTCAAGAATTTTTCCTTCGTTGGAAATAAGACTTGGCCACTAGTCGATTCACGAACCTATAACAAATGTGTACATATATATCAAAGTATGATTGAAATATATTCACAACATTTTTTTTATTACGTTTTTATTATTTAAGTTTGTTAAGTTAGCAGTCCTCGTTAGTAACCTACAGCTAGTTGTCCACATTTAGATGTACAGAAATAAATCAATATATATTATCTTGAATCAATCCACGACCCAGTGTATACACGTCTCAGGCTAGATCACAACTCAAGGTATATATATTTTTGGAATCAACCTCAACCCTATATAGCGAACTCGAACATTACAGCATATAGAGTGTCTATGGTTGTTCCAAATAATAAATATAGATGGGTCGATATGATATGTCAAAACATTGTATACGTGTCTATGGTATCCCAAGATTACATAATATATGTTAGAATATATGTATAATACAATATAAGTTAGCTAGGATATGATTAGTGTAGATTTGTTGTAAAATTTTTGTAGCTACAACAAGTAAAATTTTCCAATTTTGTTTTACCCATAATTTCTTCGTTTTAAATCCGTTTTGAGTGATTCAAGTTGCTAAGGTTTCATAATGAACTATAATTTATGAAACTAAACAGAAAAAGTATAAGTTTATAGTCGAAAATATAGGTTACAAGTCATTTACTAAAGAGGTAGTCATTTCCGTCGAAAGAACAACATCTTGATGACCATTTTGAAAAACATACTTCCACTTTGAGTTTTACCATGATTTTTGGATATAGTATCATGTTCATATGAAATATCATTTTTCCAAAAAACAAACTTCCAATTCAAATATTAAGATAGTTTTTATTTTTCTAACCCAAAACAGCCCCCGGTTTCACTACGACGGCGTATGTCCGGTTTTACGGTGTTCATCGTGTTTCCAGGTTTTAAATCATTAAGTTAGCATATCAAATAGATATAGAACATGTGTTTATTTGATTTTAAAAGTCAAGTTAGAGGGATTAACTTTATTTGCGAACAAGTTTAGAATTAACTAAACTATGTTATAGTGATTACAAGTTTAAATCTTCGAATAAGATGGTTTTATATGTATGAATCGAATGATGTTATGAACATCATTACTACCTTAATTTTAGTAGGTAAACCTACTGGAAATGAGAAATATAGATCTAGCTTCAAAGGATCTTTGGATGGCTTGGAAGTTCTTGAAGCAGAATCATGACACGAAAACAAGTTCAAGTAAGATTTTCACTCAAAATAAGATTGTTATAGTTATAAAAATTGAATCAAAGTTTGAATATGAGTATTACTTTGAATTAGAAAGATATCTTACTGTAAATAAGAAAGATTTCTTGAGATTAGATGATCACTTGAAATGGATTTGCAAGATTGGAAGTAAGCTAGTAAACTTGAAAGTGTTTTTGGTGTGTTCTTGAGTAGTTGTTTTGTAAGTTGATCTAGGTTAGGATTTATGAGCTTGATTGAGCTAGATTTTGATGAAGGTGATGAAGAACACTTAGAACATCAAGAGAGAACAAGAGAGATATAAGTTTGATGCATGAAAGTTGAAAAATGAAAGTGTTATGGTTGGAGAAGAAAAACGTGATCCTACCCTTGAATATAAGGTTCCATTAGTTTGTATTTTTGTTAGATATTTCATGCTAGTTGCCAAATGATGGTTCCCACATGTTTAGGTGACTCATTAAGGCTGCTAAGAGCTGATCATTGAAGTGTATATACCAATAGTATATACGTCTAGAGGCTGGGTATTGTACGAGTACGAATACGGATTGAATACGAGTAAATTGTGTTTACTGTAGCAAATAGTATTTTACTGTAGCAAATAGTATTTTACTGCAGCAAATAGTATTTTACTTGTACATCTTTGATTTAATTGTATTTCTTCTTTTATATATATATATATATATATATATATATATATATATATATATATATATATATATATATATATATATATATATATATATATAAAATAAAAACTTACATCATAAAAAAATAAAACGATTATATAATTATCACAAGTTATGACGTTCGTGAATCATCAGGAAAACTGGGTGGTCAATTGTCTATATGAAACTCATTTCAAATAATCAAGTCTTAACAAGTTTGATTGCTTAACATGTTGAAAACATTTATTCATGTAAATATCAATTTCATTTAATATATAATCATGGAAAAGTTTGGGTCACTACAGTACCTACCCGTTAAATATATTTCGTCCCGAAATTTTAAGTTGTTGAAGGTGTTGACGCATCTTCTGGAAATAGGTGCGGGTATTTCAGCTTCATTTGATCTTCATGCTCCCAGGTGAACTCGGGTCCTCTACAAGAATTCCATTGAACCTTAACGATTGGTATTTTATTTTGCTTAAGTCTTTTAACCTCACGATCCATTATTTCGACGGGTTCTTCAATGAATTGTAGTTTTTCGTTAATTGTAATCTCGTCTAATGGAATGGTGAGATCTTCTTTAGCAAAGCATTTCTTCAAATTCGAGACGTGGAAGGTGTCATGTACACCCACGAGTTGTTGAGGTAACTCAAGTTGGTAAGCTACTGGTCCGACACGATCAATAATCTTGAATAGTCCAATGTACCTCGGATTTAATTTCCCCCGTTTACCAAATCAAACAACGCCTTTCCAAGGTGAAACCTTAAGCATGACCATGTCACCAATTTCAAGTTCTATATCCTTTCTTTTACTGTTCGCGTAGCTCTTTTGTCGACTTTGAGCGGTTTTCAACCGTTGTTGAATTTGAATGATTTTCTCGGTAGTTTCTTGGATAATTTCTGGACCCATAATTTGTCTATCCCCCACTTCACTCCAACAAATTGGAAACCTGTACTTTTTGCCATAAAGTGCCTCAAACGGTGCCATCTCAATACTCAAGTGGTAACTGTTGTTGTAGGAAAATTCTGCTAACGGTAGATGTCGATCCCAACTGTTTCCAAAATCAATAACACATGCTCGTAGCATGTCTTTAAGAGTCTGTATCGTCCTTTCACTTTGCCCATCAGTTTGTGGAAGATAGGTAGTACTCATGTCTAGACGAGTCCCCAATGCTTGTTGTAACGTTTGCCAAAACCTTAAGACAAATCTGTCATCCCTATCAGAGATAATAGAGATTGGTATTCCATGTCTGGAGACAACTTCCTTCAAGTATAGTCGTGCTAACTTCTCCATTTTATCAACTTCTCTCATTGGTAGAAAGTGTGCTGACTTGGTGAGACGATCGACTATTACCCAAATAGTATCATAACCACTTACAGTCCTTGGCAATTTAGTAATGAAATCCATGGTAATGTTTTCCCATTTCCATTCCGAGATTTCAGGTTGTTGAAGTAGACCTGATGGTTTCTAATGTTCAGCTTTGACCTTAGAACACGTCAAACATTCTCCTACATATTTAGTAATATCGGCTTTCATACCCGGCCACCAAAAGTATTTCTTGAGATCTTTGTACATCTTCCCCACTCCGGGATGTATCGAATATCTGGTTTTATGTGCTTCCTTAAGTACCATTTCTCTCACATCTCCAAATTTTGGTACCCAAATTCTTTCAGTCCTATACCGGGTTCCGTCTTCTCGAATATTAAGATGTTTTTCCGATCCTTTGGGTATTTCATTCTTCAAATTTCCCTCTTTTAAAACTCCCTGTTGCGCCTCCTTTATTTGAGTAGTAAGGTTAGTACGAATAATTATATTCATAGCTTTTACCCGCATAGGTTCTCTGTCTTTTCTACTCAAAGCGTCGGCTACCACATTCGCCTTTCTCGGGTGGTAACGAATCTCAAAATCGTAATCATTTAACAATTCAATCCACCTACGCTGCCTCATGTTTAGTTGTTTCTGATTAAATATATGTTGGAGACTTTTGTGATCGGTATATATAATACTTTTGACCCCATATAAGTAGTGCCTCCAAGTTTTTAATGCAAAAACAACCGCGCCTAATTTCAAATCATGCGTCGTATAATTCTGCTCATGAATCTTCAATTGTCTAGAAGCATAAGTAATTACTTTTGTTCGTTGCATTAATACACAACCGAGGCCTTGCTTTGAGGCGTCACAATATATCACAAAATCATCATTCCCTTCAAGCAATGACAATATAGGTGTCGTAGTTAACTTTTTCTTCAACAATTGAAACGCTTTCTCCTGCTCATCCTTCCATTCAAATTTCTTCCCTTTATGCGTTAATGCAGTCAAGGGTTTTGCTATTTTGGAAAAATCTTGGATGAATCTTCTATAGTAACCAGCTAATCCTAAAAATTAACGTATATGCTTCGGAGTTTTTGGGGTTTCCCATTTTTCAACGGTTTCAATCTTTGCCGGATCCACCTGAATACCTTCTTTGTTCACTATGTGACCGAGGAATTGAACTTCTTCCAACCAAAATGCACACTTTGAAAACTTAGCATACAGTTTTTCTTTCCTCAGCATCTCTAGCACTTTTCTCAAATGTTCTTCGTGCTCTTGATCATTCTTTGAGTAAATGAGTATGTCATCGATGAAAACAATGACAAACTTGTCAAGGTATGGTCCACACACTCGGTTCATGAGGTCCATGAACACGGCTGGTGCGTTAGTTAAACCAAACGGCATTACCATAAACTCATAATGACCATAACGTGTTCTAAATGCAGTCTTTGGAATATCACCCTCCTTCACCCGCATTTGATGATACCCAGAACGTAAATCGATCTTCGAATAAACCGACGAACCTTGCAGTTGATCGAATAAGTAGTCGATTCTCGGTAGTGGATAACGGTTCTTGATGGTAACTTTGTTCAACTCTCGGTAGTCGATATACAATCTAAATGTACCATCTTTCTTCTTGACAAACAAAACAGGAGCTCCCCATGGTGATGTGTTTGGTCGAATGAAACCACGTTATAAAAGTTCTTGTAATTGGCTTTGTAATTCCTTCATTTCGATGGGTGCGAGTCTGTATGGAGCACGAGCTATTGGTGCAGCTCTGGGTACAAGATCTATTTGAAATTCAACGGATCGATGTGGAGGTAGTCCCAGTAATTCTTTCGGAAATACATCGGGAAATTCTTTTGCGATGGGAACATCACTGATGTTCTTTTCTTCGGTTTTGACTTCCTCGATGTGTGCTAAAATGACATAGCAACCTTTTCTTATTAGTTTTTGCGCCTTCAAGCTACTAATAATATTTAACTTCGCGTTTTTCTTTTCTCCGTACACCATTATGGGTTTTCCTTTTTCGCGTACAATGCAAATTGCATTTTTGTAACATACAACCTCTGCTCTCCTTTTTCAACCAATCCATGCCAATTATCACATCGAAACTCCCTAACTCTACTGGTATCAAATTAATCTTAAACGTTTTGCCAACTAATTTAATTTCTCGGTTCTGACATATTTTATCCGCTGTAATAAATTTACCGTTTGCTAATTCGAGTAAAAACTTATTATCCAAAGGTGTTAATGGACAATTCAATTTAGCACAAAAATCTCTACTCATATAGCTTCTATCCGCACCCGAATCAAATAAAACATAAGCAGGTTTTTTCATCAATAAGAAACGTACCCGTAACAAGCTCCGGGTCTTCCTGTGCTTCTGCTGTATTAATATTGATGACTCTTCCGTGGCCTTGCCCATTAGTATTCCCTTAGTTCAGGCAGTTAGTCCTGAAGTGGCCCAGTTTCCCACATCCATAACAAATAATGGCGGCATTATTTGTTCCGACATTATTTGTTTCGACATTATTTGTTCTTTTAATTCTGTTGGTCATTGGTCCGTAGACTTCACACTTCATCGCACTATGACCATTTCTCTTACACTTGGTGCAAAATGTCATACAGAACCCATTCGGATGGTATCCTTCACACCTCTGGCACGGTTTCTGTCCCTTGTTGTTATTGCTGGGATTGTTGTTGTTGTGGTAGTTATTGTTGTTGGAATGGTTGTTGTAGTAGTTGTTGTGAGATGGTTGTTGTTGCGTTTCTTTTTGCGAAAAATGGTGCGATTGTAGTTGTGATTGTTGGGCTGACTGTTGAAGCGATAGTTAATGTTGTTGTGTTGGTGACCCTTGTCACTGTTTTCTTCCCACTTCCTCTTGACTTGTTTCATTTTGGCCTCCTCTGCCGCCTGCTCTTTAATCCTCCCCTCGATCTGATTTATAAGTTTGTGAGCCATTTGACTTGCCTTTTGCATTGAGGTAGGCGCGCTCGCACTCACATCCTCCTAAATTCTCTCTGGTAACCCTTTTACAAATGCATCGATCTGCTCTTCTTCATCTTCGAACACTCTTGGACACAATAAACACAACTCTGTGAATCGTCATTCGTATGTGGTAATATCGAATCCTTGTGCTCGTAATTCTCTAACCTCTGTCTTGAGCTTATTGACTTCATTTCTGGGACGGTACTGCTCATTCATCAAGTGTTTGAATGCTGGCCACGGTAGTGCGTAAGCAGCATCTTGTCCCACCTGTTCGAGGTAGGTGTTCCACCATGTTAACGCAGTACCTGTGAAAGTATGTGTGGCGTACTTAACCCTGTCTTCTTCGGTACATTTGCTTATAGCAAACACAGATTCGAACTTCTCGGTCCATCGTTTCAGTCCGACTGGTTCTTCAGTTCCATCAAATTCTAGAGGTTTGCAGGCAGTGAAAGCCTTGTAGGAGCATCCTACAGGGTTTCCTGTGGAGTTAACTCCACTGCTAGACCGAGAGTTATTGTTGTTGTTTTGCATCGTAGCCTGAACTGCGGTTATGTTTGCGGAAAGGAATGCACGGAAATCTTCCTCGCTCATATTCAAATTCTGACGAGTAGTCGGTGCCATTTCCTTCAAAAATATCCAAAAGAATTGAGTTAATCATATAGAATTTTAAGAGTAGTCAATAGTATTTCATAACATAATATGAACTTATTTATAAAAGCTTTTTCTTCATATTAGCGTTTTATAATTTTTAATTCGGGTAGTACCTACCCATTAAGTTCATACTTAGTAGCTAACATACAATTCAACTACTACAATTCTATATGAAAAACTGATTATAATAATATTTCACGTTAAAACTTTTATACAATATTTTACAAACTTACAATACCGCTATTATACATATAGCATGAAATATAGCACACAATAACTTTGATACAAAATAGTTGTGACAACAATCCTAGTTAATACGCAAGTCGTTCAGCAAAGGCAATAAAAACACGTAATTCATAAGTCCAGAAACAAGTCATGCATTATGGTTTTACTAAGACTACTTCCCATCCTTGGTCTTGTGGAACATAACCGTTGTGGCCGTTGACAAGATAGCATGTTGTAATGTTGTCAAAGGGACGAGGGTTTCGTAATGTCCAACCGCCCCGTAATAATCTAAAAACCTTGTTTCTCACCCCAACTACTGAATCCGTCACTTGTGGGAAGGTTTTATTTTAAAGTTGTAATCCGATGTTCTTTTTCTCACTTTGGTGAGAAGCGAACATCACTAACCCGTAAGCATAACATGCTTCTTTATGTTGCATGTAAGAAGCTCTTTCTAACTCACGAAGTCCTACGTTGGGATATGTTGAGTCAAAATAGGTTCTTAACCCGTAGCGTAAAATTGCATTTGGGTTCCCCGCATTTAATGCTTTAAAGAAAACACTGCGTAACTTATGGTGTCCCCAATGTGATATACCCCATCTTTCAAATGAAAGCCTTTTATAAACTAAGGCATGCCTGGAACGTTCTTCAAATGTTCTACAAACTAATTTTGCCGTAAATAATTGTGCCGACGAATTCTGACCGACTTTAGACAAGATTTCATCAATCATGTCCCCGGGTAGGTCTTCTAGAATATCCGGTTGTCTATCCTTAACGTCCATTGTGTGTTTTTATACTGTAAAATAGACGAGGATTAGATTCGTAAAAAAATAATTAACAAACAATACAAGCAATTTTTACATATAACATGAAAATACAAGCACACTACAAAACATATATTACACAACATGATTACAACTCTTTATTCCGACTCACTCGTTTCTTCCTCTTTGGACTTGGTTCGTTTCGCTAATTTCCTATGGATATATGATGTTCCTCTAATACGAGCCGTTGTTTTCACAAATGGTTTAGAAAAACCTGGTGGCTTAGAGGTTCCCGGGTTATTGTTACAACTTAAGAAATACGGGTGTTGACGATACATATAAAATTCATCGGGGTTGGAATCAGGTTTCTCTATTTTGATGCCCTTTCCCTTATTATTTTCTTTTGCTTTTCCAAATTGGGTCGAGGTAATTTCTATAACATCATCGGAATCCGATTCATCAGAAAATTGGTAATTTTCCCAATATTTTGCTTCCTTGGCGGAAACACCATTGACCATTATTAACTTTGGTCCATTGGTTGAGGATTTTCTTTTATTTATCTTTTTTTCTGTGGTTCCTAATATTTCCCCCTCTGGAATCTCTTCTTTCGGTTCCTCTTCTTCCGGTTCCTCTACTTTCGGTTCCTCTTCTTCCGGTTCCTCCTCTTCCGGTTCCTCTTCGGGAATTTGTGAATCTTCCCAATATATATTCGACTCTTCATTATTATTAGGTGAGTCGATGGGATTTGTACTAGAGGTAGACATCTATCACACAATATCAAACACGTTAAGAGATTAATATATCACATAATATTTACATGTTAACAATATATAGTTTCCAATAAAAAAATGTTAAGCAATCGTTTTTCAAGTAAACACGGTCGAAGTCCAGACTCACTAATGCATCCTAACGAACTCGATAAGACACACTAATGCTAATTTCTGGTTCTCTAAGACCAACGCTCGGATACCAACTGAAATGTCCCATTCAAATCAATTATAAACGTTTCATATTAATTGGTTTCGTTGCGAGATTTTGACCTCTATATGAAACATTTTTCAAAGACTACATTCGTTTTTAAAACAAACCATAACCTTTATTTTATCGATAAAGGTTTAAAACATTACAAAGATTATCAAATAATGATAATCTACAATATAGTGTTTTCACTCGACCATTACATAATGGTTTACAATAATATTACACAATAACTTAAGTCTTCGAATGCAGTTTTTTTAAACAATATTATACAAGCATGCTGACTCCAATTTTTGTCCTTAATTTAGCATGTAACAGCGGAAGCTCTTAATAATCACCTGAGAATAAACATGCTTAAAATGTCAACAAAATGTTGGTGAGTTATAGGTTTAATATATATATATATATATATATATATATATATATATATATATATATATATATATATATATATATATATATATATATATATATATATATATATATATATATCTCAAATTGTAATAATAATAGACCACAAGATTTCATTTTATAAACATAATCCTCAAGCAGAAACCTCTCGTCTGCATTAAGGTAAAATCATTCATATGATGAACACCTGGTAACCGACATTAACAAGATGCATATAGAATATCCCCAAAACAGAATCCTCTAGTCTGTATAACAGAATCCCCTCGTCTGTATAAAAATTGAAGTACTAAAGCATCCGTACCTCGGATGGGGTTTGTTAGGTCCATAGATCTATCTTTAGGATTCGCGTCAATTAGGGGTACTGTTCCCTAATTCTTAGGTTACCAAGCTAAAAAGGGCGATATTCGGTATTCATAATCTAACATAGAATGTAGTTTCAAGTATTTGTATCTATTTTGTAAAACATTTATAAAACTGCATGTATTCTCATCCAAAAATATTTAAATAGTAAAAAATGGGACTATAACTCACTTTCACATATTTTTCCTTCGTTGGAAATAAGACTTGGCCACTAGTCGATTCACGAATCTATAACAAATGTGTACATATATATCAAAGTATGATTGAAATATATTCACAACATTTTTTTATTACGTTTTTATGATTTAAGTTTGTTAAATTAGCAGTCCTCGTTAGTAACCTACAGCTAGTTGTCCACAGTTAGATGTACAGAAATAAATCAATATATATTATCTTGAATCAATCCACGACCCAGTGTATACACATCTCAGGCTAGATCACAACTCAAGGTATATATATTTTTGGAATCAACCTCAACCCTGTATAGCGAACTCGAACATTACAGCATATAGAGTGTCTATGGTTGTTCCAAATAATATATATAGATGGGTCAATATGATATGTCAAAACATTGTATACATGTCTATGGTATCCCAAGATTACATAATATATGTTAGAATATATGTATAATACAATATAAGTTAGCTAGGATATGATTAGTGTAGATTTGTTGTAAAATTTTTGTAGCTACAACTAGTAAAATTTTCCAATTTTGTTTTACCCATAATTTCTTCGTTTTAAATCCGTTTTGAGTGATTCAAGTTGCTAAAGTTTCATAATGAACTATAATTTATGAAACTAAATAGAAAAAGTATAAGTTTATAGTTGGAAATACAGGTTACAAGTCATTTACTAAAGAGGTAGTCATTTTCGTCGAAAGAACGACATCTTGATGACCATTTTGGAAAACATACTTCCACTTTGAGTTTAACCATGATTTTTGGATATAGTATCATGTTCATATGAAATATCATTTTTCCAGAAAACAAACTTCCAATTCAAAGATTAAGATAGTTTTTATTTTTCTAACCCAAAACAGCCCCCGGTTTCACTACGACGGCGTATGTCCGGTTTTACGGTATTCATCGTGTTTTCAGGTTTTAAATCATTAAGTTAGAATATCATATAGATATATAACATGTATTTAGTTGATTTTAAAAGTCAAGTTAGAGGGATTAACTTTATTTGCGAACAAGTTTAGAATTAACTAAACTATGTTCTAGTGATTACAAGTTTAAATCTTCAAATAAGATGGTTTTATATGTATGAATCGAATGATGTTATGAACATCATTACTACCTTAATTTTAGTAGGTAAACCTACTGGAAATGAGAAATATAGATCTAGCTTCAAAGGATCCTTGGATGACTAGGAAGTTCTTGAAGCAGAATCATGACACAAAAACAAGTTCAAGTAAGATTTCCACTCGAAATAAGATTGTTATAGTTATAGAAATTGAATCAAAGTTTGAATATGAGTATTACCTTGAATTAGAAAGATATCTTACTGTAAATAAGAAATATTTCTTGAGATTAGATGATCACTTGAAATGGATTTGCAAGATTGGAAGTAAGCTAGTAAACTTGAAAGTGTTTTTGGTGTGTTCTTGAGTAGTTGTTTTGTAAGTTGATCTAGGTTAGGATTTATGAGCTAGATTGAGCTAGATTTTAATGAAGGTGATGAAGAACACTTAGAACATCAAGAGAGAACAAGAGAGATATAAGTTTGATGCATGAAAGTTGAAAAATGAAAGTGTTATGGTTGGTGAAGAAAAACGTGATCCTACCCTTGAATATAAGGTTCCATTAGTTTGTATTTTTGTTAGATATTTTATGCTAGTTGCCAAATGATGGTTCCCACATGTTTAGGTGACTCATTAAGGCTGCTAAGAGCTGATCATTGAAGTGTATATACCAATAGTATATACGTCTAGAGGCTGGGTATTGTACGAGTACGAATACGGATTGAATACGAGTAAATTGTGTTTACTGTAACAAATAGTATTTTACTATAGCAAATAGTATTTTACTGTAGCAAATAGTATTTTACTTGTACATCTTTGATTTAATTGTATTTCTTCTTATATATATATATATATATATATATATATATATATATATATATATATATATAAAATAAAAACTTTCATCATAAAAAAATAAAACGATTATATAATTATCACAAGTTATGACGTTCGTGAATCATCAGGCAAACTGGGTGGTCAATTGTCTACATGAAACTCATTTTAAATAATCAAGTCTTAACAAGTTTGATTGCTTAACATGTTGGAAATATTTAATCATGTAAATATTAATTTCATTTAATATATAATCATGGAAAAGTTCGGGTCACTACAGTCCAGCCCTTTACAATTGGACGGCGTCCCATAGATTTGGACGGCGTCCCAAACACCTGAGAAAACAGGATCTTACAACTCTCCCCCACTTGAACCGGATTGCGTCCTCGCAATCCAAGCCGCATGACAAGCAGGAAGATAGACCAAAACAAACTCTTCGGGCTCCCAAGTAAACTCGGAACCTATACTACGACGCCATTGAACTTTAAAAGTTCTCACCTCTTTATTTCTCAACCTTTTTACCTTTTCGTCGAGTATCGCAATCGCCTCCTCAACATACTCTAACTTGTTGTTTAGTTCAATTTCGTCTAATGGCATCCATGAAGAATCATCCGCAAGACACTTACGGAGATGGGAAACATGAAATGTGTTATGGATCCCCGCGAGCTCTTCGGGTAATTCCAAACGATACGCAACTTCACCAACACGAGCTAAAATTTTAAATGGCCCAATAAACCGAGGAGCTTACTTTCCCCGTTTTCGAAATCGAATGACACCTTTCCATGGCGAAACTTTAAGCATCACCATGTCACCTTCTTGAAACTCAATCGGTCGCCTTCGTTTGTCGGCATACACCTTTTGTCTATCTTGAGCCTTTTTCAAATGAGCTCAAATTATATCAATATTACTATTCATCTCTAAAACCAAATCGGTACTCCCGATTTCTCTTTGACCCACTTCACCCCAATAAATCGGGGTTCGACACCTACGCCCATAAAGCATCTCGTAAGGTGACATCCCGATACTAGTATGATAACTATTATTATACGAGAATTTGACCAATGGTAAGTGCTCATCCCAACTACCGCTTAAATCAATAATACACGCCCGTAACATATCCTCCAATGTTGGATTCGTACGTTCGGTTTGACCATCCGTTTGAGGATGGTACGTTGTGCTCAATTTCAATTGTGTACCCATATCTTCATGAAACTTCTCCCAAAATCGAGATGTGAAATGAGTATCTCGATCCGAAATAATAGATATAGGAACTCTGTGTCTCGATATCACCTCCTTTATAAATAATTTAGCCAAAGTCTCCGACGATATCGCTTCTCGAATGGGAAGAAACAAGGCATTTTTCGCCAATCGATCAACTATGACCCAAATCGAATCAAATTAGGTTCTCGCCATCTTTGGTAACTTTGTGATGAAATCCATGGTAATGTGGTCCCATTTCCATTTCGGAATTTCTAACGGTTGTAACATACCATACGGCTTTTGATGTTTGGCTTTAACTTGTAAACACGTGACACATTGTTCAACATACTTAACAACATCGCGTTTCATGCCCGGCCACCAATACTCTTTCTTTAAATCAAGATACATTTTTGTCGCGCCCGGGTGAATGGAATACTTTGACTTATGCTTCATCAAGTAGCACTCGTCGGAAATCTCCCATTCTAGGCACCCACACTCGTCCTTTAAAGGATAACAAATCATGCGGACCTAAAGTAATAGACTCTGTTTGTCCCACGATTCGTTCCTCATGCTTATTGTTAACAAAAGCTTCAATTTGAATCTCACCCAGCTTTACAAGAAAATCGTTAGTAATAATCATGCGTAACGATCCTACTCGTATCGCCGGATGTTGACTCTTCTGAATTAACGCATCCGCGACCACATTCGCCTTACCCGGATGATAAAGTATTTCACAATCATAGTCTTTCACCACATCCATCCATCTTCGTTGACGATAATTCAAATCTCGTTGATCAAAAAGATGTTTTAAGCTCTAGTGATCCGAATAAATCATACACTTGACACCATACAAGTAATGGCGCCAAATTTTCAACGCATGAACAACCGCCGCCAACTCAAGATCATGAGTCGGATATCTCGTTTCGTGTTCCTTTAATTGTTGAGAGGCTTACGCGATGACTTTACCTCGTTGCATTAGAACACAACCGATCCCATTTAAAAAAGCATCACAATAAATCGTCATGTATTCCACACCTTCCGGCAACACTAAAACCGAAGCTTGACATAACTTCTCTTTCAACAATTGAAAAGCAATTTCTTGCTCATTTTCCCAATTAAATCCCGCATTCTTCCTCGTTAACTTTGTCAATGGAGAAGCGATTTTAGAAAAGTCTTGGATAAACCGACGGTAATAACCGGCCAATCCGAGGAAACTTCGAATTTCCGTAGGCGTATGTAGTGACCCGAACTTTTCCATGTTTATATATATTAAATGAAATTAATATTTACATGATTAAGTGTTTCCAACATGTTAAGCAATCAAACTTATTAAGACTTGATTAATTGGAATAGATTTCCTATAGACAAATGACCACCCAAGTTGACCGATGATTCACGAATGTTAAAACTTGTAAAAACTATACGATGACATATATATGGTTATATATATAATTAACATGATTTTATTATAAGTATGTATCTCATTAGGTATTTTAACAATGAGTTATATACATAAAAATGAGACTATTAAATTAAGAAACTCGAAAACGATATATATAACGATTATCGTTATAACGTCTTACTAGGTACATATGAATCATATTAAGATATTGATACACTTGGTTAATTATGTTAAATTATAAGTAAATATATCATTAAGTGTATTAACAATGAACTACATATGTAAAAATAAGACTACTAACTTAATGATTTTGAAACGAGACATATATGTAACGATTATCGTTGTAACGACATTTAATGTATATAGATCATATTAAGAGATATTCGTATATCATAATATCATGATAATATAATAATTTAAAATCTCATTTGATATTATAAACATTGGGTTAACAACATTTAACAAGATCGTTAACCTAAAGGTTTCAAAACAACATTTACATGTAACGACTAACGATGACTTAACGACTCAGTTAAAATGTATATACATGTAGTGTTTTAATATGTATTCATACACTTTTGAAAGACTTCAAGACACTTATCAAAATATTTCTACTTAACAAAAATGCCTACAATTACATCCTCGTTCAATTTCATCAACAAATCTACTCGTATGCACCCGTATTCGTACTCGTACAATACACAGCTTTTAGATGTATGTACTATTGGTATATACACTCCAATGATCAGCTCTTAGCAGCCCATTTGAGTCATATAACACATGTGGGAACCATCATTTGGCAACTAGCATGAAATATCTCATAAAATTACAAAAATATGAGTAATCATTCATGACTTATTTGCATGAAAACAAAATTACATATCCTTTATATCTAATCCATACACCAACAACCAAAAACACCTACAAACACTTTCATTCTTCAATTTTCTTCATATAATTGATCTCTCTCAAGTTCTATCTTCAAGTTCTAAGTGTTCTTCATAAATTCCAAAAGTTCTAGTTTCATAAAATCAAGAATACTTCCAAGATTGCAAGTTTACTTCCAAGTTTTCTAAATCCATTCCAAGTAATCATCCAAGATCAAGAAATATTTGTTACTTACAGTAGGTTATCTTTCTAATACAAGGTAATAATCATATTCAAAATTTAATTCAATTTCTATAACTATAACAATCTTATTTCGAGTGGAAATCTTACTTGAAATTGTTTTCGTGTCATGATTCTGCTTCAAGAACTTTCAAGCCATTCAAGGATCCTTTGAAGCTAGATCTATTTTTCTCATTTCCAGTAGGTTTATCCAATGAACTTGAGGTAGTAATGATGTTCATAACATCATTCGATTCATACATAAAAAGCTGTCTTATTCAACGTTATAAACTTGTAATCACTAGAACATAGTTTAGTTAATTCTAAACTTGTTCGCAAATAAAGTTAATCCTTCTAAATAGACTTTTAAAATCAACTAAAAACATGTTCTATATCTATATGATATGCTAACTTAATGATTTAAAACCCAGAAACACGATAAACACCATAAAACTGGATATACGCCGTCATAGTAAAATCGGGGGCTGTTTTGGTTGGGATAATTAAAAGCTAAGAAGAACTTTGATTTAAAAGCTATACTTTTGGAAAAATGATTTTTCTTATGAACATGAAACTATATCCAAAAATCATGGTTAAACTCAAAGTGAAAGTATGTTTTTCAAAATGGTCATCAAGATGTCGTTTTTTCGACAGAAATGACTACCTCTTTCAAAAATGACTTGTAACTTGTATTTCCGACTATAAACTTATACTTTTTCTATTTAGATTCATAAAGTTAAGTTCAATACGAAACCGTGGCCACTAGAATCACTCAAAACGGATTAGAAACGAAGAAATGACGAGTAAAACAAGATTGATAAAAACTACTCATTTTACCTACGTGAAAGTTAGTAATAAATCTATTCCAACCATAACCTAATCAACTTATATTGTATATTATGTAATCTTGAGATACCATAGACACGTATACAATGTTTTGACCTATCATGTCGACCCATCTATATATATATTGCGGAACAACCATAGACACTCTATATGTGAATGTTGGAGTTAGCTATACAGGGTTGAGGTTGATTCCAAAATATATGTATAGTTTGAGTTGTGATCAATACTGAGATACGTATACACTGGGTCGTGGATTGATTCAAGATAATATTTATCGATTTATTTCTGTACATCTAACTGTGGACAACTAGTTGTAGGTTACTAACGAGGACAGCTAACTTAATAAACTTAAAACATCAAAATGTATTAAAAGTATTGTAAATATATTTTGAACATACTTTGATATATATGTATATATTGTTATAGGTTCGTGAATCAACCAGTGGCCAAGTCTTACTTCCCGACAAAGTAAAAATCTGTGAAAGTGAGTTATAGTCCCACTTTTAAAATCTAATATTTTTGGGATGAGAATACATGCAGGTTTTACAAATGATTTACAAAATAGACACAAGTACGTGAAACTACATTCAATGGTTGAATTATCGAAATCGAATATGCCCCTTTTATTAAGTCTGGTAATCTAAGAATTAGGGAACAGACACCCTAATTGACGCGAATCCTAAAGATAGATCTATTGGGCCTAACAAACCCCATCCAAAGTACCGGATGCTTTAGTACTTCGAAATTTATATCATATCCGAAGGGTGTCCTGGAATGATGGGGATATTCTTATATATGCATCTTGTTAATGTCGGTTACCAGGTGTTCACCATATGAATGATTTTTATCTCTATGTATGGGATGTGTATTGAAATATGAAATCTTGTGGTCTATTGTTACGATTTGATATATATAGGTTAAACCTATAACTCACCAACATTTTTGTTGACGTTTAAAGCATGTTTATTCTCAGGTGAATACTAAGAGCTTCCGCTGTTGCATACTAAAATAAGGACAAGATTTGGAGTCCATGTTTGTATGATATTGTGTAAAAACTGCATTCAAGAAATTGATTTCGATGTAACATATTTGTATTGTAAACCATTATATAATGGTCTTGTGTAAACAGGATATTTTAGATTATCATTATTTGATAATCTACGTAAAGCTTTTTAAACCTTTATTTATGAAGGTTATGGTTTGTTTTAAAAATGAATGCAGTCATTGAAAAAATGTCTCATATAGAGGTCAAAACCTCGCAACGAAATCAATTAATATGGAACGTTTTTAATCAATAAGAACGGGACATTTCAGTTGGTATCCGAGCGTTGGTCTTAGAGAACCAGAATTTTGTATTAGTGTGTCTTATCGAGTTTGTTAAGATGCATTAGTGAGTCTGGACTTCGACCCTGTTTACTTGAAAATGATTGCTTAACAAATTTTGTTGGAAACTATATATTTTTAACATGTGAATATTATGTGATATATTAATCTCTTAACGTGTTTGATATTATGTGATAGATTTCTACCTCTAATACAAGTCCCATTGACTCACCTAATAATAATGAAGAGTCAAATGTAATTTGGAATGATTCGTGGACTGATTCACAAGTTCCCGAAGAGGAACCGGAAGAAGAATCAGAACCGGAAGAAGAATCGAAACCAGAGGAGGAGGAACCGGAAGAAAAAATAGAACCGGTGGGGGAAATAATAAAACGGTTAAGTAAAAGAAAATCCTCAACCAACTGACCAAGGTTAATTATGGTCAACGGTGTTTTCGCCAAGGAAGCAAAATATTGGGAGGATTACCAATTCTCCGATGAATCGGATCCCGACGAGGATTCCGATGATGTTATAGAAATTACCCCAACTGAATTTAAAAAGGCAAAAGAGAACAATAAGGGAAAGGGCATAAAAATAGAGAAATCTGATTCCAACCCCGATGAACTTTATATGTATCGTCAACACCCGTATTTCTTAAGTTGTAACAATAACTCGGGAACCTCTAAACCACCAGGTTTTTCTAGACTTAGTAAAAAGAACCAAGTTCGAAAAAGAAGAAACTAGTGAGTCGGAATAAGATAGTTGTATTTGTGCGGTGTAATATATGTAATATAGTGTGCTTATGCTTTACGATATATGTAAAAATTGCTTGTATTAATAAGTATCTTTTATGAATCTAACTCTTGTCTATTTTACAGTATAAAAACACAAAATGGATAGACAACCTAATATTTTAGAAGACTTACCCGGAGGCATGATTGATGAAATCTTGTCTAGAGTCGGTCAGAATTCCTAGGCACAACTATTTATGGCAAAATCAGTTTGTAAGACATTCGAAGAAAGTTCCAAGAATGCCTTGGTTTGTAAAAGGCTTTCGTTTGAAAGATGGGGGATATCACATTGGGAAACCCATAAGTTACGATGTGTTTACTTTGACGCATATATTGCAGGGAACCCAAATGCTATTTTACGCAACGGGTTAAGATATTAATTTGACTCAATGTATCCGAATATAGGACTTCATGATTTAGAAAAAGCGGCTAACATGCAACATAAAGAAGCATGTTATGCTTACAGGTTAGTAATGTTCGCTTCTCACTAAAGTGAGAAAAAGAACATCGGGCTACAACTATTAAACAAAACGTTCCCACAAGTGACGGAGTCGGTAATTGGGGTAAGAAATGAGGTTTTTAGGTTATTACGAGACTGTTGGTCATTACGTAACCTTCGTCCTTTTGACGACGTTACAACACGTTGTCATACTATCGGTCACAACGATTACGTTCCACAAGACCAAGGATGGGAAGTGGTATTAGTAAAACCAGAATGCATGAATTGTTTCTGGACGTATGAATTACGTGTCTTTGTTGCCTTTGCTGAACGCCTTATTTATTAACTAGAATTATATTCGCAACTACTTTGTATCAAAGTTTTATGTGCTATATTTCATGCTATATGTAAAATAGCGGTATTGTAAGTTTGCAAGTTATTGTATAAAGGTTTGAATATGATATATATTTTTTTGTGATTAGTTTTTCATATAGAATTGTAGTAGTTGAAATGGTATGTTAGCTACTAAGTATGAACTTAACGGGTAGGTACTACCCGAATTAAAGAGTATAAAACGCTAATATGAAGAAAGAGCTTTTATAAATAAGTTCATATTACGCTACGAAATACTATTGACTACTCTTGATATTCTATATGATTAACTCGTTTCATTTGACTATTTTGAAGGAAATGGCACCAACTACTCGACACACCTTGAATATGAGCGAAGAGGAATTTCGTGCCTTTCTTGCTTCAAACATAGCCGCAGTACAGGCTGCGCTACATACCAACAATAACCTTGGATCTAGCAGTACAGGAAATCGTGTAGGATGCACCTACAAAGAATTCACTGCCTGCAAACCTTTGGAATTTGATGGAACCGAAGGACCGATCGGATTGAAACGGTGGATCGAGAAGGTCGAATCGGTGTTTACCATAAGTAAGTGTACTGAAGAGGACAAAGTGAAGTACGCTACGCATACCTTCACAGGTTCTGCGTTAACATGGTGGAATACCTATCTAGAGCAAGTGGGACAAGATGATGCTTACGCGCTACCGTGGTCAGCATTCAAGCACTTGATGAACGAGAAGTACCGTCCCAGAACCGAGGTCAATAAGCTCAAGACAGAACTTAGAGGGTTACGAACCCAAGGATTTGATATTACCAGGTACGAAAGACGATTCACAGAATTATGCCTATTGTGTCCGGGAGCGTTCGAAGATGAGGAAGAGAAGATCGACGCGTTTGTTAAAGGATTACCGGAAAGAATCCAAGAAGATATAAGTTCACACGAGCCCGCCTCCATACAACAGGCATGTAGAATGGCTCACAAACTAGTGAACCAGATTGAAGAAAGAATTAAAGAACAGACTGCTGAAGAGGTCAATGTGAAGCAAGTTAAAAGAAAGTGGGAGGAAAACGGTGATAAAAATCACCAATAAAACAACAACATCAATTACAACAATAATCGCAACAACTATCCCAACAATCGCAACATCAATCGCAACTACAACAAACGGCCCAACAACAACAACAACAACAACAGCAGCAACTACAACAATCATCCCAACAACAATAATAACCGCAACAACAACAACAATCAGAAGCAGCTATGCCAAAGGTGTGAAAAGTATCACTCGGGGTTCTACACCCAATTTTGCAACAAGTGTAAAAGAAATGGTTATAGCGCGGGGAAGTGTGAGGTCTACAGACCAGGGGTTAACAGAACGAAAGGAACAAATGGTGTCGGAACGAGTAATGGCGTAACAAGTAGTGTCGGAGCAAGTTATGCCAATGTAGTTTGTTATAAATGTGGAAAACCGTGCCACATTATTAGAAATTGCCCGAACCAGGAGAACACGAATGGACAAGGTCGCGGAATAGTTTTCAATATTAATATGGCAAGGCACAGGAAGACCCAGAGCTTGTTACGGGTACGTTTCTTATTGACAATAAATCTGCTTACGTTTTATTTGATTCGGGTGCGGATAGAAGCTATATGAGTAGAGATTTTTGTGCTAAATTAAGTTTTCCATTGACGCCTTTGGATAGTAAATTTTTACTCGAATTAGCAAATGGTAAATTAATTTCAGCAGATAATATATGTCGGAATCGAGAAATTAAACTGGTTAGCGAAACATTTAAGATTGACTTGATACCAGTAGAGTTAGGGAGTTTTGATGTGATAATCGGTATGGACTGGTTGAAAGAAGTGAAAGCAGAGATCGTTTGTTACAAAAATGCAATTCGCATTATACGAGAAAAAGGAAAACCCTTAATGGTGTACGGAGAAAAGGGCAACACGAA
The DNA here is from genome assembly GCF_046630445.1 of Rutidosis leptorrhynchoides. NCBI lineage: Eukaryota > Viridiplantae > Streptophyta > Magnoliopsida > Asterales > Asteraceae > Rutidosis > Rutidosis leptorrhynchoides. The sequence continues at coordinate 263,206,404 of NC_092335.1, forward strand.
GCTACATCTTATTAGTAATTTAAAGGCACAAAAACTAATAAGAAAAGGTTGCTATGTTGTTCTAGCACACGTCAAGAAAGTACAAACTGAAGAAAAGAGCATCAATGATGTTCCCGTCGCAAAAGAATTTCCCGATGTATTTCCAAAAGAATTACCGGGATTACCCCCACATCGATCCGTTGAATTTCAAATAGATCTTGTACCAGGAGCTGCACCAATAGCTCGTGCTCCTTACAGACTCGCACCTAGCAAGATGAAAGAACTGCAAAGCCAATTACAAGAACTTTTAGAGCGTGGTTTCATTCGACCAAGCACATCACCGTGGGGAGCTCCTGTTTTGTTTGTCAAGAACAAAGATTGTACATTCAGGTTGTGTATCGACTACCGAGAGTTGAACAAACTTACCATCAAGAACCGCTACCCACTACTGAGAATCGACGACTTATTTGATCAACTACAAGGCTCGTCTATTTATTCAAAGATTGACTTACGTTCCGGGTATCATCAAATGCGGGTGAAAGAAGATGATATTCCAAAGACTGCTTTCAGAACACGTTACGGTCATTACGAGTTTATGGTCTTGCTGTTTGGTTTAACCAATGCACCAGCTGTGTTCATGGACCTTATGAACCGAGTGTGTGGACCATACCTTGACAAGTTTGTCATTATTTTCATTGATGACATACTTATTTACTCAAAGAATGACCAAGAACACGGTGAACATTTAAGAAAGGTGTTAGAAGTATTGAGGAAGGAAGAATTGTACGCTAAATTTTCAAAGTGTGCATTTTGGTTGGAAGAAGTTCAATTCCTCGGTCACATAGTGAACAAAGAAGGTATTAAGGTGGATCCGGCAAAGATAGAAACTGTTGAAAATTGGGAAACCCCGAAAACTCCGAAACACATACGCCAGTTTTTAGGACTAGCTGATTACTACAGAAGGTTCATCCAAGACTTTTCCAGAATAGCAAAACCCTTGACTGCATTAACGCATAAAGGGAAGAAATTTGAATGGAAGGATGAACAAGATAAAGCGTTTCAGTTATTGAAGAAAAAGCTAACTACGGCACCTATATTGTCATTGCCTGAAGGGAATGATGATTTTGTGATTTATTGTGACGCATCAAAGCAAGGTCTCGGTTGTGTATTAATGCAACGAACGAAGGTGATTGCTTATGCGTCTAGACAATTGAAGATTCACGAACAAAATTATACGACGCATGATTTAAATTAGGCGTGGTTGTTTTTGCATTAAAGACTTGGAGGCACTATTTATATGGGGTCAAAAGTATTATATATACCGACCACAAAAGTCTTCAACACATATTTAATCAGAAACAACTGAATATGAGGCAGCGTAGGTGGATTGAATTGTTGAATGATTACGACTTTGAGATTCGTTACCACCCGGGGAAGGCAAATGTGGTAGCCGATGCCTTGAGTAGGAAGGACAGAGAACCCATTAGAGTAAAATCTATGAATATAATGATTCACAATAACCTTACTACTCAAATAAAGGAGGCGCAACAAGGAGTTTTAAAAGAGGGAAATTTAAAGGATGAAATACCCAAAGGATCGGAGAAGCATCTTAATATTCGGGAAGACGGAACCCGGTATAGGGCTGAAAGGATTTGGGTACCAAAATTTGGAGATATGAGAGAAATGGTACTTAGAGAAGCTCATAAAACCAGATACTCAATACATCCTGGAATGGGGAAGATGTACAAGGATCTCAAGAAACATTTTTGGTGGTCGGGTATGAAAGCCGATGTTGCTAAATATGTAGGAGAATGTTTGACGTGTTCTAAGGTCAAAGCTGAGCATCAGAAACCATCAGGTCTACTTCAACAACCCGAAATCCCGAAATGGAAATGGGAAAACATTACCATGGATTTCATCACTAAATTGCCAAGGACTGTAAGTGGTTTTGATACTATTTGGGTAATAGTTGATCGTCTCACCAAATCAGCACACTTCCTACCAATAAGAGAAGATGACAAGATGGATAAGTTAGCACGACTGTATTTGAAGGAAGTCATCTCCAGACATGGAATACCAATCTCTATTATCTCTGATAGGGATGACAGATTTATTTCAAGATTCTGGCAAACATTACAGCAAGCATTAGGAACTCGTCTAGACATAAGTACTACCTATCATCCATAAACTGATGGGCAGAGCGAAAGGACGATACAAAGGCTTGAAGACATGCTACGAGCATGTGTTATTGATTTCGAAAACAGTTGGGATCGACACCTACCGTTAGCAGAATTTTCCTACAACAACAGTTATCATTCTAGTATTGAGATGGCGTCATTTGAGGCACTTTATGGTAGAAAGTGCAGGTCTCCGATTTGTTGGAATGAAGTGGGGGATAGATAGATTACGGGTCCGGAGATAATACAAGAAACTACCGAGAAAATCATCCAAATTCAACAAAGATTGAAAACCGTCCAGAGTCGACAAAAGAGCTACGCAGACTGTAAAAGAAAAGATATAGAGTTTAAAATTGGAGAAATGGTCATGCTTAAGGTTTCACCTTGGAAAGGCGTTGTTCGATTTGGTAAACGGGGGAAACTAAATCCAAGGTACATTGTACCATTCAAGATTATAGATCGTGTCGGACCAGTAGCTTACCAACTGGAGCTACCTCAACAACTCGCGGTTGTACATAATGTGATGACCCGGGAATTTCCATCCAAATTTAAACCTTAATCTTCATATGATTTCGACACGATAAGCAAAGTCTGTAATATTGAGTCTTGTAAATTTTGGACTGTTTACTCGAATTCATTTAACCTTTGACTATACCCGACGATTCACGAACAATAATTGTAAATAATTGTGTGTGTGTGTGTGTGTGTGTATATATATATATATATATATATATATATATATATATATATATATATATATATATATATATATATATATGATGAATATTAACTATTGTTTGTAATATATATAATATGTTAATATTAAATAAATGTTATCATATAATATAAGTTATATTTAAATATATAACATTTCTATAAAGAATTATTATGATATGTATAATGGAATATATATGTAAAAATATAAACATTATATGTATTACATAATTAGAAATATGTATATTAAAAGATAGATGTTATTATTTGCTATAAATATTAATATCGGTATCACTAATATTATATATATAATTGGATACATGTAACTACTAATATTATTGATGTCATTACTACTTTCATTATTATTAAATACTAATATAAATATTAGTAATATTAAATATTAAAAATTTTATAAAATTAAGGTTATGATTATCAAAATAAATACCTAAAATATAAATATTACTTTAAGAATGATTAAAGTTATTATTTAGTTGTAATCTAAATATTATTAATATTATGATTAGTAATATAATTATTATTAATATTATTACTTTTTATAATTATTTATAATTACCATTATTATTAAATCATTATTAATATTATCATAAAGATAACACAATTTATCATAAGTATCATTGAAAATATTATCATAGTTGTTAAAATTATTATTATTATTATTATTATTATTATTATTATTATTATTATTATTATTATTATTATTATTATTATTATTATTATTATTATTATTATAATTATTATTATTATTATTAATATTATTATTATTATTAATCTACTTATTATTTATTAATACCAAAAATATATAAATGAGATAAATAACTGGAGTCAGTTTCATGTAACATCACAAGGTACTGAATTTTGATTTTCTTGTCTTTGATATTATTAAACGTCCAAGTCAATCTACAACTCAAAGCAAATTCTGTTAGATATCGTAATCTACTTTTCATTTTATATATATTTTTTTTCTCGTTCCCTGTTCTTCCTTCTGTCTGAGTATATTAAATCGACACCTGGTCATATATAATCAATCAGATTAATTGGTTAAACGACTCATTCATTTCTCCTCCATTAATAATTACAATCATCATTCGTATTCGTAGCTAGGGTTAATGAAATTTAAACAGTAATATCAATATCCAAGTCGTATACCTCTATTCTTGAACCCAAACTGCAAAACCTTGAATTCGAAATCAATTTCAAAAAGTGTTAATGCAGTTTTGTTAGGAATCTCATACCCAAACTATTTGCAAAATTACATATCCCAATTCCTCATATCGAATCATAATTTCTGAGTCAAAGTTTTTGAGAACAAAAGTCAAACTTTGTTCTATGATCGAATTCGAGATATTTGTGGTGTTTCAAGTTAAATTATATATCCAGAAAGGTTCAGTGAGCGATTTATAACATATTTCATGTTATAAGAATTGTCCAAATCGTTTTCAAAGTCGAAGATCAATTTTTTTTTTTTTATAAAAGTCGCGACAGCAGCTGGGAGGCTGTTTTATTTTTTTTATTTTTTTTTCTTCAATTCAATCAATCACAGATATGTGTTTATAGGTTACACATTAAGTCCTAAACTCGATTCTGTACAATTAGGAAGAGTTGAAAATGATTTCAAAGGGATTGAATTAATAAAGAAGAAAAAGAATATGAACACAGCGATTTATGAGTTAAATGAATTTGGTTTGGAGTTAAAACAGAAAAATTGAAATGGTGGAGTGGTCTGGAGTGATTACGGGTATTCGAGAGGTCGAGGGTTCGAGTCTGAGTCTGGTTCGTGACTTTATTTTTTTGAGGTAGTTATTTAAATTCCTTATTTCATTTATTATTATTATTATTATTATTATTATTATTATTATTATTATTATTATTATTATTATTATTATTATTATTGTTGTTATTATTAATTGTTGATTACTAGTATTAATATTATTGTTATTGTTATTGTTATAAGTACTAGTTATTATTTATTATTACTATCATGATTATAATTACAATTATTATTATCATTATTGTTATTACTAATATTATTATCACTATCAAATATTATTACTAGTATTATTATTATTGATTGGTATTATGGTATTATTAATTAGTATCAATATTATTAACAATAACATGATTAATAAGATTATTAACCTTAATATAGTTATATCGTCATCATCTGTAGTATTAATATTAAGTAATAGTATTCATAATACTATCAAGTAGCATTAGTATAAATAATGTTAATACTATTATCATTAAGTTTATCATTTTAAGAATTATTATCATTATTATGATTATCATTTCTCATTTTATAAATATTAGAACCCTTATTATTAACATAAGTATATTATTAGTATTAACATTATTTTAGAGTTATTATTATTAATATCATTAACATTTATCATTTTCATTTTTGCTATTAGTATTATCATTATTAATAAAATTATTATTATTATTATTAGCAAATCATTGTTATCTAAATTATTATTTTTTTTACAAATAAATCTTTTGTACACTATATATATACTTATGGTATATACTAGGATTGTATTAATAATTCACATAACAAACTAATAAAATTTCATAAATACAATACTAATTACAAATATATGTATATAGATATATTAATATCACTAATTGTATAAACGTTAATCATTATAAATATATATACATAAAATCGATATATATAAAATATAATTTAAGATATAATATAAGTATACGTTTTAAAATGGAATTTAGAATAAAATCTACAAAACTATAAATATATAAATAATACATATTAATAAAGGAAACTTTGTGATTTACATTATACGTATTAATAAATACACAACTGATATAGGTTCGTGAATCCGAGGCCAACCCTACACTTGATAAATGATGTCATATGTATTTTTACTACAAAATACAGTATGGTGAGTTTTCATTTGATTCCCTTTTACTCTTTACATTTTTTGGGGCTGAGAATACATGCAAATGCTTTATTAACTGTTTTACAATATTTATATGCGTGAGTTTCATTTGTCTTTTTACCCTTTATATTTTTGGGCTGAGAATACATGCGCAAAATTTTTATAACTGTTTTACGAAATAGACACAAGTAATCGAAACTACATTATATGGTTGAATGATCGAAATCGAATATGCCCCTTTATAGTCAGGTAATCTAAGAATTAGGGAACAGACACCCTAATTGACGCGAATCCTAAAGATAGATCTATCGGGCCCAACAAGCCCCATCCAAAATACCGGATGCTTTAGTACTTCGAAATTTATATCATGTCTGAAGGAGGATCCCAGAATGATGGGGATATTCTAATATGCATATTGTGAATGTCAGTTACCAGGTGTTCAATCCATATGAATGATATTTTTGTCTCTATGCATGGGACGTATGTTTATGAGAAATGGAAATATGAAATCTTGTGGTCTATTAATGTTATGAAATGATTATTTATGATAAACTAATGAACTTACCAACCTTTTGGTTGACACTTGAAAGCATGTTTATTCTCAGGTACGAAAGAAATCTTCCGCTGTGCATTTGTTCATCTTAGAGATATTATTTGAAGTCATTCATGACATATTTCAAAAGACGTTGCATTCGAGTCGTTGAGTTCATCAAGATTATTATTAAGTCAATTATAGTAAGATATATTTCGAAATGGTATGCATGTTGTCAACTTTCGATGTAATGAAAGATTGTCTTTTCAAAAACGAATGCAATGTTTGTAAAATGTATCATATAGAGGTCAAGTACCTCGCTATGTAATCAACTGTTGTGAATCGTTTATAATCGAAATGGACTTCGTCCAGATGGATTAGGACGGGTCTCTACACATAACACTTTCCACATCTCAAATTTGAAGAAATATTTTGCTAAAGAAGATCTCACTATTCCGTTGGACGAAATCCAAATCAATGAAAAACTTTAATTCATTGAAGAACCTGTCGAAATAATGGATCGTGAGGTTAAGAGACTTAAACAAAACAAGATACCGATTGTTAAGGTTCGATGGAATGCTCGTAGAGGACCCGAGTTCACCTGGGAGCGTGAAGATCAGATGAAAAAGAAATACCCGCATCTATTTCTAGAAGATTCGTCAACACTTTCAACAGCTTAAAATTTCGAGACGAAATTTATTTAACGGGTAGGTACTGTAGTGACCCGAACTTTTCCATGTTTATATATATTAAATGAAATTGATATTTACATGATTAAGTGTTTCTAACATGTTAAGCAATCAAACTTATTAAGACTTGATTAATTGGAATAGGTTTCATATAGACAAATGACCACCCAAGTTGACCGGTGATTCACGAACGTTAAAACTTGTAAAAACTATACGATGACATATATATGGTTATATATATAATTAACATGATTTTATTATAAGTATGTATCTCATTAGGTATTTTAACAATGAGTTATATACATAAAAATGAGACAATTAAATTAAGAAACTCGAAAACGATATATATAACGATTATCGTTATAACGTCTTACTAGGTACATATGAATCATATTAAGATATTGATACACTTGGTTAATTATGTTAAATGATAAGTAAATATATCATTAAGTGTATTAACAATGAACTACAAATGTAAAAATAAGACTACTAACTTAATGATTTTGAAACGAGATATATATGTAACGATTATCGTTGTAACGACATTTAATGTATATAGATCATATTAAGAGATATTCGTACATCATAATATCATGATAATATAATAATTTAAAATCTCATTTGATATTATAAACATTGGGTTAACAACATTTAACAAAATCGTTAACCTAAAGGTTTCAAAACAACATTTACATGTAACGACTAACGATGACTTAACGACTCAGTTAAAATGTATATACATGTATTGTTTTAATATGTAATCATACACTTTTGAAAGACTTCAATACACTTATCAAAATACTTCTACTTAACAAAAATGCTTACAATTACATCCTCGTTCAGTTTCATCAACAAATCTACTCGTATGCACCCGTATTCGTACTCGTACAATACATAGCTTTTAGATGTATGTACTATTGGTATATACACTCCAATGATCAACTATTAGCAGCCCATGTGAGTCACCTAACACATGTGGGAACCATCATTTGGCAACTAGCATGAAATATCTCATAAAATTACAAAAATATGAGTAATCATTCATGACTTATTTACATGAAAACAAAATTACAAATCCTTTATATCTAATCCATATACCAACGAACAAAAATACCTACAAACACTTTCATTCTTCAATTTTCTTCATCTAATTGATCTCTCTCAAGTTCTATCTTCAAGTTCTAAGTGTTCTTCATAAATTCCAAAAGTTCTAGTTTCATAAAATCAAGAATACTTCCAAGATTGCAAGTTTACTTCCAAGTTTTCTAAATCCATTCCAAGTAATCATCCAAGATCAAGAAACCTTTGTTACTTACAGTAGGGTATCTTTATAATACAAGGTAATAATCATATTCAAACTTTAATTCAATTTCTATAACTATAACAATCTTATTTCGAGTGGAAATCTTACTTGAAATTGTTTTCATGTCATGATTCTGCTTCAAGAACTTTCAAGCCATCCAAGGATCCTTTGAAGCTAGATCCAATTTTTCTCATTTCCAGTAGGTTTATCCAAGGAACTTGAGGTAGTAATGATGTTCATAACATCATTCGATTCATACATAAAAAGCTGTCTTATTCAACGTTATAAACTTGTAATCACTAGAACATAGTTTAGTTAATTCTAAACTTGTTCGCAAATAAAGTTAATCCTTCTAACTAGACTTTTAAAATCAACTAAACACATGTTATATATCTATATAATATGCTAACTTAATGATTTAAAACCCGGAAACACGATAAACACCATAAAACTGGATATACGTCGTCGTAGTAAAACCGGGGGCTGTTTTGGTTGGGATAATTAAAAGCTAAGAAGAACTTTGATTTAAAATCTATACTTATGGAAAAATGATTTTTCTTATGAACATGAAACTATATCCAAAAATCATGGTTAAACTCAAAGTGAAAGTATGTTTTTCAAAATGGTCATCAAGATGTCGTTCTTTCGACGGAAATGACTACCTCTTTCAAAAATGACTTGTAACTTTTATTTCTGACTATAAACTTATACTTTTTCTATTTAGATTCATAAAGTTAAGTTCAATACGAAACCGTGGCCACTGGAATCACTCAAAACGGATTAGAAACGAAGAAATGGCGAGTAAAACAAGATTGATAAAAACTACTCATTTTACCTACGTGAAAGTTAGTAATAAATCTATTCCAACCATAACCTAATCAACTTATATTGTATATTATGTAATCTTGAGATACCATAGACACGTATACAATGTTTCAACCTATCATGTTGACCCATCTATATATATATATATATATATATATATATATATATATATATATATATATATATATATATATATATATATATTGCGGAACAACCATAGACATTCTATATGTGAATGTTGGAGTTAGCTATACAGGGTTGAGGTTGATTCCAAAATATATATATATATAGTTTGAGTTGTGATCAATACTGAGATACGTATACACTGGGTCGTGGATTGATTCAAGATAATATTTATCGATTTATTTCTGTACATCTAACTGTGGACAACTAGTTGTAGGTTACTAACGAGGACAACTGACTTAATAAACTTAAAATATCAAAATGTATTAAAAGTATTGTAAATATATTTTGAACATACTTTGATATATATGTATATATTGTTATAGGTTCGTGAATCAACCAGTGGCCAAGTCTTACTTCCCGACGAAGTAAAAATCTGTGAAAGTGAGTTATAGTCCCACTTTTAAAATCTAATATTTTTGGGATGAGAATACATGCAGGTTTTATAAATGATTTACAAAATAGACACAAGTACGTGAAACTACATTCTATGGTTGAATTATCGAAATCGAATATGCCCCTTTTTATTAAGTCTGGTAATCTAAGAATTAGGGAACAGACACCCTAATTGACGCGAATCCTAAAGATAGATCTATTGGGCCTAACAAACCCCATCCAAAGTACCGGATGCTTTAGTACTTCGAAATTTATATCATATCCGAAGGGTGTCCCGGAATGATGGGGATACTCTTATATATGCATCTTGTTAATGTCGGTTACCAGGTGTTCACCATATGAATGATTTTTATCTCTATGTATGGGATGTGTATTGAAATATGAAATCTTGTGGTCTATTGTTACGATTTGATATATATATAGGTTAAACCTATAACTCACCAACATTTTTGTTGACGTTTAAAGCATGTTTATTCTCAGATGAATACTAAGAGCTTCCGCTGTTGCATACTAAAATAAGGACAAGATTTGGAGTCCATGTTTGTATGATATTGTGTAAAAACTGCATTCAAGAAACTGATTTCGATGTAACATATTTGTATTGTAAACCATTATGTAATGGTCGTGTATAAACAGGATATTTTAGATTATCATTATTTGATAATCTACGTAAAGCTTTTTAAACCTTTATTTATGAAATAAAGGTTATGGTTTGTTTTAAAAATGAATGCAGTCTTTGAAAAAACGTCTCAAATAGAGGTCAAAACCTCGCAACGAAATCAATTAATATGGAACGTTTTTAATCAATAAGAACGGGACATTTCAGCGTAGTCGGTCGTCCCCAACTCTTCACCGTCTCAATCTTCCCTGGATCTACTTTAATACCATCCTTGTTTACAATATGACCAAGGAATTGAACTTCCCTTAGCCAAAATTCACATTTGGAGAATTTTGCATACAACTTCTCCTTCCGCAACGTCTTCAACACACCACGCAAATGATGTTCATGTTCCTTCATACTCTTTGAATAGACAAGTATGTTGTCAATGAACATAATCACCGACTTGTCCAACATAGGTTGGCACACTCAGTTCATAAGATCTATGAATGCCGCCGGTGCATTCGTAAGACCGAAAGGCATAACCACAAACTCAAAATGCCCATAACGCGTTCGAAAGGCCGTTTTCTCAATATCTTCCTCACGGACCCGCATTTGATGATAGCCGGACCGTAAGTCAATTTTAGAAAAATAAGTCGCGCCTTGGAGTTGATCAAACAAATCATCAATCTGAGGCAATGGATAACGATTCTTGATCGTTACTTTATTCAACTCCCGATAATCGATGCACATTCGCATACTACCATCTTTCTTCTTCACGAATAAAACCGGTGCGCCCCATGGTGAAGCACTCGGTCGAATAAAACCCTTTTCAAGCAACTCTTGGGTTTGATTTAACAACTCTTGCATCTCAGTTGGTGCTAAACGATAAGGAGTTTTAGCAATGGGAGTAGCCCCCGGAACCAACTCAATGCAAAATTCAATTTGTCTTTCCGCCGGAACACCCGGTAATTCATCCGAAAAAACGTCTTCAAATTCACTAACCACCGGAATTTCACGAATGGATGGTGGATCTTCGCGAGTATCGACTACATGGGCAAGAAAAGCCATGCCACCACTAACAAGAAAACGACGTGCCCGTGCATAAGTGCATAATGGCACAAGTCTTCTCCGTCTCTCGCCATGAATAATTAACTCCCCCCACTTGGGGTCTTCACGCAAATAGATTTCTCATGGCATGCAATATCGGCTCTATAACGATCGAGCCAATCTATACCAACGACAATATCAAATTCACCCAAGGTCATCGGGATAAGATCAATTTTAAACGTTTCGGAACCAACACAATATCACAATCATTACAAACATCAATCCCCTAGCACCGTCTTACCATCCACTATTTCAACTTCTACCAGATGACTTAACTTAGCTAGCAGTTTATCAAGCTTAGACACAAATCTTGGAGAAACAAATGACAAATTAGCACCGCTATCAAATAGGATCCTTTCCGGATTAGAGTTAACCATGAAAGTACCTGAGACAACTTCGTTGGATTGCTTAGCCTCATCATTGGTCATCAAATAGTTTCGTCCCCTAGCCGTACACGCCGCCTTCTCCAACTTCTTAACATGATCGGTGTTCAAATCGGGACACTCCGGCCTTCGGTGCCCTTCCTTTCCACAATTATAACAAGTGAGTTTGGTTGTAGAAGATGGCTTGGTGCGATCGCGAGCCATGTGTCCTTGTCGCCCACAATTATAACATTTGGGTCCAAAACCCCCGGACGTACCCTTCTTCACACTACCAACACTCTCATTCGCACCCTTACTTTTCTTGTTCGAATGACTAGTAGCTTCAAACTTCCTCTTGTCAAAAGTAAAGCCACTCTTTCTCAAAGCGAGCGACTCAAAACCTTTGGCCATATCAAACAACTCATCAAAACTTTTCACCACGTTTACACTAATCTTATCTTGATAGTTGTCGTTCAAGATTCGATAGAAATCTTCCTTCAACATTTTATCATTCCCGACGTACTCCGGGCAAAATTGGGTCTTTGACAAGAAAATGGATTTGCGAGTGTTCAAATCCATCGACCCTTGCCTCAAGGCACGCAACTCGTCCTTAAGTCTAGTAAGATCGGCCGAAGTTCGGTACTCGTTGAAAAACTCTGCCTTGAACTCTTCCCAAGTGAAATGCATACATTATTCTTCACCATAAAGTTAGATCTTCGCGTCCCACCACAATTTAGCATTTCCCCGCAACATCCTACACCCGTACCTTGTCTTCTTATCGAGAGGGCATTCACAAGTACGGAAAGCCCCCTCTATATCGTAGATCTAACGGGCACTCTTAAGAGGGTCTCGTTCACCATCAAAGGTGGGAGGTTGAGAATCCTTGAAATTCTTGTAGAAAAAGTCCCGTCTTCCCACATTATCTTCTTGTAGAACAAGCTTAACTTGTTCCTTAACCACATTGACTAGTTGCTCGTCAATCGTATCTAGAAACATCTTCTTAACGTCTTCGAGGAACTTCGCTTTTTGACGTTTAAAGATGGCCTCAACCTTGGACGTGAACTCAACATCCTCACTCGTACCTTCATCATTGTTCTCGGGTCCGTTTCTCGTCTTCATACTTAAAACGAAAATTGGTTAAACAACAAAACGAGAGGACAAGACACAAATATATACGTATACACCGCACCGCCCTATCTTGCTCAACAATCATCGTACATCTCTCGTTTGACACGATTTGAACCCGTAACAATGGTAGCTAATCATTGTTACACGAGCACGTCTCATTAACTCGTTAGTACAACGTCTATCTTGCTTGATGATTGCAAAACACAACACAAAACAATTAGCGCATAGTTAGTTTACCTAAACCTAAGCACTAACCAATCTCGGTCCGTCCCGTCTCCTACAAGTCTCGCATAAAGCGCATTCACAATAAAGTCAAAGTCTAGACACCTATCTCAAGTCGCCTAAATCCCTTAGACCATGCTCTGATACCACTTGTAACGACCCGACTTCGATATATCAAAAACACGCCTAAAAAAAACTTTTCTGAATCAACACATCTGGACGGCGTCCAGTTATCTGGACGGCGTCCAGCAAAGAAGACTTGGACGGCGTCCAGAAGATCTGGACGGTGTCCAAATGACTGCCAGATTCTGACTTGGATGTCCAACTTACTCGAGCGGAAAACTCGCTTCCCGACACTTTTAAACGAAACCCTTTTCACAACATGTTAACATATTAAAACTAAGAAGTTTCCACATAAGACCAAGTTTTACAACATCGGGCCCACATCGGCCATTTTACGAGTTTAATACAAAAAAAATACAAGTTCGACCATAAGAGTTTAAATTCCAAACGACACCTAGAGCATGGTGTTTGAGGTTAAACTACCCACATATTGGCCAAATTTCAAAAGCTAAACATGTCCAAAAGCGTCCCCTATCAAAACAAAGCGGGATCACTAATCTAAACGAACGCTCTTACCCTTGTCCACGCAAGAGCCTATAAAGAGATAAACAACGAGAGGGTAAGCTAAAGCTTAGTGAATGCAATAATTATACATATACATATATAATATACCTACTTGCATACACTTACACACACCGTATAATCGCTAGTAATAACAATTAGCATACCAACTCCGAGTATAAGCTAATAACCTCCAATTACCGCAACTAGCATAATCAATAGCATATTCACCGAAATAATATATTATGCTATACAAGAACACATACACAAACTATATGGTTAACCATAAACGCGTCATGGTACAACCGGCTCCGTGGTTCACACCATACGCAATGCTATGACGCTACAGGCTCCGTGGTTTACGTCACTACGCATTTGAGTCATACCCTTTTATAGTGCTACTGGCTCCATGGTTCACACTTTGGTGTTACCGGCTCCGTGGTTCACACCTCATTTTATAGTGCTACCGGCTCCATGGTTCACACTTTGATGCTACCGGCTCCGTGGTTCACATCCCAACTCGAGTCATACTCTTTTATAGTGATACCGGCTCCGTGGTTCACACTTTAACAACTCGTGCTATAGTGTTACCGGCTCCGTGGTTCACACTACAACACACGTACCATGATGCTACCGGCTCCGTGGATCACGTCATAGCACACTCGCACATACTATGGCACTACCGGATCCGTGGTTCATACCATAGCACACAAATAAATACACTATATACATACATGCATAATTATTCCACTCACCTTAACGCCTTCGGTGAATGTTTTATACTTCCGCAAGCTTCAAGGCAAAGTACCTAATACAATAAGTACTAAATCAACACACAAACTAGTTGGACTTATCACCCACAATTCTCTCATGTGCATTTAATGACTTAAATGCATTAAATACTCCATTTTCACCAAAACTGTCCATTTAAAGTCAAGACCATCACATAACACTAAAATCTAGTGACTAAGGTCCAACAACACTAACTAATACACCATTAGGGTATTTCATACCCATCTTTCACAACTAGGTCAATTATTATCCATTTAACCATTTTAAAGTCACACACCCATTTCGGGTCATCCACAAACCCCATTAACACCCATTTGCTTAATAACTAGGTGTGCTTGTAATTAACTAACCAATTATGACTCATATGTCTATTTAACATTTCCAAAACCCTAGGTTAGTCATCCTTGGGTCCTCATGACCCAATCTTACCCAAGAACACCCAAAATCCCCAAATATAGGTTTTGTGATCATCACTAACCCAAACCCTAACCCTTAAACAAATTAAAATAAGGAAATCAAGATTAGACATACCACCACAATCACAACGAAGCTAGTGATTAGATGAACAACTTTAACACACGCGCTTTGGCCCGAAATCAACTTCTTCTACCTCTTTTTGAGCTTTCTCACACAAGAATCACTCTCTCACTAGAATTGAAGTGGAAGGAGGAGGTAGTTGAAAGTGGAGTGAATGAGGCTCCTAGAACTGATCTTGTGGCCTTAGATTCGTCCAACAAGTGAAAAGACCAAACTACCCCCATTTAATATCTAAAAGAACACAGCTGGCCCGCCAGTTCAACTGGACGGCGTCCAGGATTCTGGACGGCGTCCAGCCCTTTACAATTGGACGGCATCCCAAACACCTGAGAAAACAGGATCTTACAAAATGATAGTTAACACGGAGGAAAAATTCGACATAAATACGGTGGTGAGAAAGTATTCCGGGGAGATTTCAAAAAGTAGGTGAGAGAGTTTCAAAAAGTAGAAGCATGTGAGAGACAATTGTCTAATTATATATTTTTATCTATATATTAAAGTTAGGTTGACATCAGGTCGGGTATGAGGGTATGAGTCAGGTATAGCCTATGTTGTAAAAGTCGCGAGTCGGGGACGCAACGGTCGAGACCTAAAAAGGACGCGTCGGCCGAGTTGGTGACGTGTCGGTGACGCATCGGTCGTTGACCAACGTTGACTTTATTAATAATTTCTTGAATATATATTTATATATGTATAAAATAGTTGATTCTGTACCATAAAATTTCTTAAATAAGAACTTGAATTTAAATACAATCAAACTTCAAACTCATTTAATGTTACTGAGTACATAACCAGTAAGGACACAAAGAAAAGGGCGGCCCAAAAAATGAAAACAAACCCTAATTTTAGAAACATAACACATATTGACGAAAATTTGACTGATTTTGACCTTTTTTGACCAACTTTGACCGTCTTTGACAGACTTTGACCGAACTTTTAGCTTTGACCGCCTTTTGAGTCATTTTCAGAAAAAGGGACGGAGAACCCAAAAAAACAACGCATCGGCCGACTTTTACAAAACTGTATAGGTAATTCATGACCCGAACCGGATTAAAAAAAACCCATCCAAAACCCGAATTCATACCCGGCGGGTTCTTATTTACAAACTAACTAGTGAGTAACTAAATATCCTCAAAATTGATTTACTTACTAACATATCTATATTATCGAATTTACATCTCTTCTCATCAAGAAAATATAGATATATTATAAAATAATATATGTCTATTTAAACGAGTAAGGTATACCGATTCGAATCCTTTTTTGAGTATATGAGCCGAGTAATCGGGTTTGAATGTAAAACCGTTTACAGACTTGAACCCGCTTAAAAATTCAATACAATTTCCATACCCAGGTCCTAGACCCGTATATTTGACTCGAACCAAATCTAAAAATATTGAGTATTGAGTGTTTATTATTAGATACGGGTAGGGATGACAATGGATCGGATATGGATCAGATGATGCCATATTCACATCCATAACCATTTAATTTTTGCTCATCCATATCCACATCCATATCCATGTAATTTCAGTTCATCCGTCCATATCCATATCCGATGGATTAAACGGGTTAATGGTTATCCGTTAGATATCAAATGAAATGTTAATGTAACGATGATTTATCAAGTTAATATAGATTATAACAAATGTAGATATTTAATCTTTATGTTATTGATTTGTTACACATGTTTTGATTGTAATTTTTCGCCGATTGTGAATTTAAATGAGCAAAATACGTTATAATATAAGTAAATATACATGTAAACTAATCTAAATATATAACTTTGAATATTGTTACTAACAATTTAATAATTGTGAGTATCACAACCCTTATTTTCGTTAATAATTTATGAATTTTTAGGTTATATGTATATGTATATCGATATGCAGATGTATATGAATATATTTCAGTACGTATATCTATACATTATATAAAGCGTGTGATGATAATCCTACGTGTCAGCTCTTAATTAATTCTGTCACGTGTCAACTCTTCCTTTATTCCTGTCACGTGTCAGTCTATAAGTTATTTCCATAGATTAATCAAATTTAATATACAAATTTTATTACATAAAATATTATATTATATTACCATACATATATGTAACAACCTAACCCGTATTAAAACCGGCCCATAAAATTTTTTCCTTTTAATACGCTTTAAATAACACTTTAGGTCCTAATTGTGTTTCCATAAACATCTTTAATACGATAGAAGGTTTAATAAACCTTAAAACATTTAATACATTGATTAATTGTCCAAACGGACATACACGACCCGACTAGTTTAGTTTCCAACCAAAACCGAGCATGGTGATTTGGGACTACGCTACCTAAATCCTAATCGAATACAAAAGCAAGATCTTCTTAGCAACCTAGCCAAGATCTCTAATCCCTAAGCTTACCCGAGCCGCCAAGCATGCGAACCTATAAAAATATCAATAACGAGAGGGTAAGCTAACGCTTAGTGAATGATAATATACTACATACATATATATGTATAAAATGGACACGCCACACAAATATCAAATACCGCATACCGAAGCATCCATGTATAAGGCAACTACACTAAGCATACCGTACGATCTCTAAGCAACAAGCTAAAGATATCAACAAAGCGTAAGTTCACCAACGACGATGTGAACAACGCCAATAAGCTACACCCGGAGGGTTAGCTACAACACAACAATACAACAATATATATAACAATATAAAACGAATAAGGTTAACCCCTTAACCCATTACCGAATACCAAACGCCACAATGAAGATTGGCCGAGCTACACGAGCCTTAGTAATCCGAACCCACATGAGATTACTATCTTCACAACATCGAGGTTGGCCGAACTACACGAGCCTTAGTAATCCGAAACCACACGAGATTACTACCTCAATAAGATGACCGAACTACACGAGTCACCATGAATCCGAACTACACGAGAATCATTTTAGATAAGATGACCGAACTACACGCGACATCGTGAATCCGAACTACACGCAATTCACTTCTCCAATTCAACCCACGGTCACGGGATTATAAAATCCACCACATCGTGGTTATCCAAATCACGACAATATCAACCCTTCGCCATTGGGGTTATAACATCCAAATCACAACCGCGTGTGATAACGTACACACAAGCGTGTACCTCGCCAAAGGTGGTCAACCAAAACGCACAAACGTGCCAATTGGACCTATACACAAGTCCATCAATCCACCTATATGTGAAGTGAGCTCTATGACCGAGAACCACTTCACCCGACCCGCACCCATCCTACACATACATATGCATATAGGATATTAACACTCACCTTGTCGCCTTGATGAACGCTTCTGAATAATCCACAACTTGCCGAAGGAATGTACCTATCCCATTATCATAAATACCACAACACAATTAGGATGGATTTACAAACCAACCCAAATTCGACACTTAGTGCAATTTTGACCCAATTGCACTTCCAAGCACAAACCGTGCCCAAACTAACCAATAATCACTAACACAAGTGATAATGGTCCTAATATGCCAATTAAACCCGAACACAAGTGTTAAACACTTATCGTTCTCAAAATCACCCATAAACCCTAATTTTGACCCATAAGGTCAAAATCTCACCATTTACAAGTTTTGACACCAAAACATGTCTAACTCGGTTTCATACTTCAACTTAATCCATTTTAAGTTTACAAACCTCATCGAATCAACATTCGGGTCATAATCCTCAACAAACCCTAATTTTGACTCTAGTCAAAATTAGTCAACCACGAAAACCCTAAAAGTCTCCAAAACACCAATAATCACTAATGCTAGTGATTGTACACCATTTACAAGTCTTAAACATGGTTAAATCATTAACCAACCCAAAACCCGCCTTTAACAACAATAAACCAGAATATTGGTGTTAATCTCCAATTAACAACTAAATGGGTTTCACCTATGAATCATACAATCAAAAGCCCCAAAATTGAATGATGAACACAAGAATGAAATTCGGAGTTAGAGCTTACCACTAGTATCACCGTGTAGCCAAGAACGAGGAGAACAAACTTGTCAACTACGCCAAAGATCAAATCCCGTTTCTTCCTTTCCAAAAATCCGTTTGAATCCAATTGGGGGTTTGAGTTTTTGAGAGGAAAATGAAATGAAAAGGGAAAAGAAATTAGGAAATGAAAGGAGTGGATGAGGTTAAAGCCTCAAATCTGGCTCAAACGTGAAAAGACCAAATTGCCCTCGAACTTCATTTAAAATTACAAGAATCCGGCACCAAATTGCCTAGAATGCCGCGCCGCGGCCTTAATCGTAGCGTCGCGACCTTTGCCTAGGTCTGGGATCATTTTTTGTCAAGCTTTTGATCTGGATTCCAGTTAAATGCCGCGCCGCGGCCTCCTTTGTCGCGCCGCGACGTTCAACGTGGTCTGACTCATTTCCTTGCATACAAGACCTTAACACCTGAATATGTCCCGAACGCTTCATACGCCTATCGTACATACACAATACACCTATAAATCATGTACGGAGAAAAACGGGGTGTTACAACTCTCCCCCACTTAGATTCGATCACGTCCTCGTGATCCTAGTCACGAACCCAAACGAACCCACACTCAATGGCCGTCGAACATGCATTTCAAACCGACTTCTACCACAAATTCGCTAACCCAATGGTTAATCCAATGACAAATTACACACTTGATCGCATCCCGAGACGTACAATACACGCAACAACCGAAGTCTACAACGATCCCTTAGACAATTTTTCTCAAATAGTTACCCTTAACAGCTAAATCGTCACCCGCGATTTATCAAATTTCAATTCCGAGCACTAGCACTAACTCAATCCCTCACATCGGGAAAACTCAACCAATCTCTTATCCAGATATCAATTCCTTAGCATACCCTTACCGAGTACGACGCTAAAAACAACCAAGTCTCAACCTAAGGTCAACAACCCGAAGCGATGAAGACCGAACCAAACGAATCCTTACGGATAACACTAATCACTAAACATCCCTTGTAGTGTGCAATACGACCAATACGCAACTACCGTAACATTATAATCCAACGGCTAAAACCGATAGCGCCCAAAACGACTATGGAAACGCAAATCTCAAGGTGTACAAAATCGATTATCATCACACCCGTAGCAACATGTGAGCGAAACACGGCTATCGCCTCACTAGTCATACAACATGGTCCTCACGACCCCACCATCGGCGTATAAAACAACCGATAGTTCAAACATCACGGTCCTTACGACCCCACCATCGGTGTATAAAACAACCGACAGATCACACAACACGAAGGTTGGCCGAAAACACACGCGCCTTAGTGAATCCGAACTACACGCGACTCACTACCTTCACCACAACAACAATCGAGATTGGCCGAACTACACGCGCCTTAGTGAATCCGAACTACACGAGAGTCACTATCCCGGAGGAATGACCGAACTACACGAGTCATTTGTGAATCCGAACTACACGAGACTCACTCCTCAATACAATGACCGAAACCACACGAGTCTTTTGTGAATCCGAACTACACGCGACTCACTTCCACAATAAGATGACCGAAACCACACGCGTCATCGTGAATCCGAAACGACACGTGATCCACTACCATGATGAAGTCAGCGGACCCGAAGATCATGCTTCACCAATCTCAACACCGGATGAAGTCAGCGGACCCCTCAACGGTCATGCTTCACCGATATAACACCTCGCTCATGATGAAGTCAGCGGACCCCGAAGGTCATGCTCCACCAATCGCATACTCCCATGATGAAGTCAGCGGACCCTAAGGTCATGCTTCATCAATCACCAATACCATGATGAAATCAGCGGACTCCGAAAGTCATGCTTCATCAGTCAACGCCCTTTTGGCCTCGAACGACGAGTAGCGTAACATCACGCTCTGCTACGCCATAGTGAATCCTAACGGATACCACTAACCATTCACACACTCGAGCAAGAACCACCTATATCAAACATAGGCACAAAACAATAATTCTCTAGAAGAGAATCCGGCACACACCTCCCCTAACCGAAGGATTTCACCTTGCTCACCAAACACGTCCATTATCTCTCAACGAGATTTACCACATTACCATTTCGGTGATAATTTAAATCCAAACCATAAGTACAATTTAACCGAAATTGTACCCTACCACAATTTGACCAAAACTAGGTCCCAACACAATTTTCGGATCTACCAAAAGCATCATCCGAAATCTCACACTAAAACTTCCTCGTGCGGGAGTGTAACTCCCCCACTTGGAACTACGTCTCATATCCACAACTCATACAACCGTACAATGCTACCAAAGGTAGACTTTACAAACGATTGGTCTCACACGACCCATCACCATATCTTGCTCCAGCCTTGAGCACACGAAGGATTTCAATCAATCCTTAAACACTTCGAACAAAAAGTGTACCACGATTACACAAACCACACCCTCGCAATCATCCAATTGCTCTAGTTTGTCAATTTCCACCTAGTCACTCATGTACCTAAGGGTTTCACTCAGGTACCCTAAATACAACGTAACCACAACACAATCGGAGTCGAACACCACGCTAGTAGGTATAAAAGAGGCACCTAATGTCGCGTCACGTAGACTCCTTTACCAACATACATCGAGATCCAAAACACACGATTTCAAGGGTTTCATCCCACCCGTCGAACCTCATGGTTCATCAACTCCAACATACAAGCGAACACGCGCTTAACAATCGAACACCAAAACCCATTTCCATGGCTTGGTAGAATCATTTCCCAAATACTAAGGAATGCTTGGTTACGCCAAGTCTTACGCCCTTCGCCCAACAATCAAAATGTCACCATAGGGTACTTCCATTAGGAACGTCACCCATAACAACAATATGCACAACTTAATGCATTTAATAACTCAAACTCAACGGCACTTAATAAATAATCAAAGACATATTTATTAAAATGAAACGTACCTTAACGTCTCCTTGCCGCACCCGTCCCCGCTAACTTGGGACATTCCGACTTATGATATCCTTCTTCTTGGCAATTGAAACACACCATACCATCACCCTTTGGTACCGAACATTTCCAAGACTTGTGACCCCTCATGCCATAATTGTAACATCTAGATGCACTAGAATCCGGTATACCCGTCCGCGTACCACCCGTGCTCACACTCGGACCCTTAGTCCTCTTACTCGGAGCACCATACGAAACAACCCTTCTCTCACTTGAAGGTTCACCAATCTTTGATCGCGTATACGACTCGAAACCCCTAGCCACGGCGAATAATTTCGCAAACGATTTCGCGTGACCCCGGCTAATCTTATTCTTCAAGTCATCATTCAAGGTTCGATAGAAATCTTGCATCAATAAATTATCATTCCCCAAATACTCCGGGCAAAAACGAGCCTTCGCTATAAAGGTCGTCTTGAGAGTATTCAAATCCATAGAACCCTGTTGCAAATTTCGCAACTCATTACGCAATTCTGACAAATCGGCTGAAGTCCGAAACTCCTCGAAGAATTCCTTCTTAAATCCGTCCCATGATAACGCCATAAACGGTTCACCACCGACAAGATCAATCTTACCATCCAACCAATCCTTCGCCCTACCCCGCAACAAACTAGTAGCGAGTCTTGTCCTTTTCTCAGGAGGGCATTCAATAGTACAAAAACACCCTTCGATATCCGAGATCCAAGTTGTGCCCATCAAAGGATCCGGTTTCCCGTCATACATCGGAGGTTTAGTCCTCATGAAGCTCTTAAGACAACGCTCCATTTCACTACCACCCCAAAATTCGGAATACTCCCTATCCATTTCTTCTCGTAACGCACCCACTTGCTCCGCAACGGCGGCCGCAACTCTAGCGTTAAACTCCAAATCATTCGTCTCGATCCTGTTTCCCGTCACCATTCTAAGGAATGCAAAGCGATTAGATCACGAACGTATAAAGCACACACACAACACCACCCCATCTTGCTAAACACTCATCGTACATCACTTGATACACACGATTTGCACCCGTAATAAGGTTTGCAAGTCCTTATTACGCACACACATCGTCTCAACTCGTTAGTACAACGACCGCCTCGCTCGATGATATAACCAACACAACGACGATTCCACGCGATATAAACACACGCAAGGGAATAGCATCACAACACAAGCCAAAAATCCTAGTTAGTCCACCTACAAACAAGGCACTAACTATAACCCGTTCCTACCCGTAATCCTACAAGTCCGGCAACAAATAAGCACACACAAAAGTCTAAGTCTAGGCACATATCTCAAGTCACCTAAATCCCTTAGACCATGCTCTGATACCACTTGTAACAACCCAACCCGTATTAAAACCGGCCCATAAAATTTTTTCCTTTTAATACGCTTTAAATAACACTTTAGGTCCTAATTGTGTTTCCATAAACATCTTTAATACGATAGAAGGTTTAATAAACCTTAAAACATTTTATACATTGATTAATTGTCCAAACGGACATACACGACCCGACTAGTTTAGTTTCCAACCAAAACCGAGCATGGTGATTTGGGACTACGCTACCCAAATCCTAATCGAATACAAAAGCAAGATCTTCTTAGCAACCTAGCCAAAATCTCTAATCCCCAAGCTTACCCGAGCCACCAAGCATGCGAACCTATAAAAATATCAATAACGAGAGGGTACGCTAACGCTTAGTGAATGATAATATACTACATACATATATATGTATAAAATGGACACGCCACACAAATATCAAATACCGCATATCGAAGCATCCATGTATAAGGCAACTACACTAAACATACCGTACGATCTCTAAGCAACAAGCTAAAGATATCAACAAAGTGTAAGTTCACCAACGACGATGTGAACAACGCCAATAAGCTAACCCTCCGGGTTAGCTACAACACAACAATACAACAATATATATAACAATATAAAACAAATAAAGTTAACCCCTTAACCCAATACCGAATACCAAACGCCACAATGAAGATTGGCCGAGCTACACGAGCCTTAGTAATCCGAACCCACACGAGATTACTATCTTCACAACATCGAGGTTGGCCGAACTACACGAACCTTAGCAATCCGAAACCACACGAGATTACTACCTCAATAAGATGACCGAACTACACGAGTCACCATGAATCCGAACTACACGAGACTCATTTTAGATAAGATGACCGAACTACACGTGTCATCGTGAATCCGAACTACACGCGATTCACTTCTCCAACTCAACCCACGGTCACGGGATTATAAAATCCACCACATCGGGGTTATCCACATCACGACAATATCAACCCTTCGCCATTGGGGTTATAACATCCAAATCACAACCGCGTGTGATAATGTACACACAAGCGTGTACCTCGCCAAAGGTGGTCAACCAAAACGCACAAACGTGCCAATTGGACCTATACACAAGTCCATCAATCCACCTATATGTGAAGTGAGCTCTATGATCGAGAACCACTTCACCCGACCTGCACCCATCCTACACATACATATGCATATAGGATATTAACACTCACCTTGTCGCCTTGATGAACGCTTCCGGATAATCCACAACTCGCCGAAGGAATGTACCTATCCCATTATCATAAATACCACAACACAATTAGGATGGATTTACAAACCAACCCAAATTCGACACTTAGTGCAATTTCGACCCAATTGCACTTCCAAGCACAAACCGTGCCCAAACTAACCAATAATCACTAACACAAGTGATAATGGTCCTAATATGCCAATTAAACCCGAACACAAGTGTTAAACACTTATCGTTCTCAAAATCGCCCATAAACCCTAATTTTGACCCATAAGGTCAAAATCTCACCATTTACAAGTTTTGACACTAAAACATGTTTAACTCGGTTTCATACTTCAACTTAATCCATTTTAAGTTTACAAACCTCATCGAATAGACATTCGAGTCATAATCCTCAACAAACCCTAATTTTGACTCTAGTCAAAATTAGTCAACCACGAAAACCCTAAAAGTCTCCAAAACACCAATAATCACTAATGCTAGTGATTGTACACCATTTACAAGTCTTAAACATGGTTAAATCATTAACCAACCCAAAACCCGCCTTTAACAACAATAAACCCGAATATTGGTGTTAATCTCCAATTAACAACTAAATGGGTTTCACCTATGAATCATACAATCAAAAGCCCTAAAATTGAATGATGAACACAAGAATGAAATTCGGAGTTAGAGCTTACCACTAATATCACCGTGTAGCCAAGAATGAGGAGAACAAACTTGTCAACTACGCCAAAAATCAAATCCCGTTTCTTCCTTTCCAAAAATCCGTTTGAATCCAATTGGGTGTTTGAGTTTTTGAGAGGAAAATGAAATGAAAAGGGAATAGAAATTAGGAAATGAAAGGAGTGGATGAGGTTAAAGCCTCAAATCTGGCTCAAACGTGAAAAGACCAAATTGCCCTCTAACTTCATTTAAAATTACAAGAATCCGGCACCAAATTGCCCAGAATGTCGCGCCGCGGCCTTAATCGTAGCGCCGCGACCTTTGCCTAGGTCTGGGATCATTTTTTGTCAAGCTTCTGATCTGGATTCCAGTTAAATGCCGCGCCACGGCCTCCTTTGTCGCGCCGCGACGTTCAACGTGGTCTGACTCATTTCCTTGCATACAAGACCTTAACACCCGAATATGTCCCGAACCCTTCATACGCCTATCGTACATACACAATACACCTATAAATCATGTACGGAGAAAAACGGGGTGTTACAACTCTCCCCCACTTAGATTTGATCACGTCCTCGTGATCCTAGTCACGAACCCAAATGGACCCACACTCAATGGCCGTCGAACATGCATTTCAAACCGACTTCTACCACAAATTCGCTAACCCAATGGTTAATCCAATGACAAATTACACACTTGATCGCATCCCGAGACGTACAATACACGCCACAACCGAAGTCTAAACGATCCCTTAGACAATTTTTCTCCAAGAGTTACCCTTAACAGCTAAATCGTCACCCGCGATTTATCAAATTCCAATTCCGAGCACTAGCACTAACTCAATCCCTCAAATCGGGAAAACTCAACCAATCTCGTATCGAGATATCAATTCCTTAGCATACCCTTACCGAGTACGACGCTAAAAACAACCAAGTCTCAACCTAAGGTCAACAACCCGAAGCGATGAAGACCGAACCAAACGAATCTTTATGGATAACACTAATCACTAAACATCCCTTGTAGTGCGCAATACGACCAATACGCAACTACCGTAACATCATAATCCAATGGCTAAAACCGATAGCGCCCAAAACGACTATGGAAACACAAATCTCGAGGTGTACAAAATCGATTATCGTCACACCCGTAGCAACATGTGAGCGAAACACGGCTATCGCCTCACTAATCATACAACATGGTCCTCACGACCCCACCATCGGCGTATAAAACAACCGATAGTTCAAACATCACGGTCCTTACGACCCCACCATCGGTGTATAAAACAACCGACAGATCACACAACACGAAGGCTGGCCGAAAACACACGCGCCTTAGTGAATCCGAACTACACGCGACTCACTACCTTCACCACAACAACAATCGGGATTGGCCGAACTACACGCGCCTTAGTGAATCCGAACTACACGAGAGTCACTATCCCGGAGGAATGATCGAACTACACGAGTCATTTGTGAATCCGAACTACACAAGACTCACTCCTCAATACAATGACTGAAGCCACACGAGTCATTTGTGAATTCGAACTACACGCGACTCACTTCCACAATAAGATGACCGAAACCATACGCGTCATCGTGAATCCGAAACCACACGTGATCCACTACCATGATGAAGTCAGCGGACCCGAAGATCATGCTTCACCAATCTCAACACCGGATGAAGTCAGCGAACCCCGTCAACGGTCATGCTTCACCGATATAACACCTCGCTCATGATGAAGTCAGCGGACCCCGAAGGTCATGCTCCACCAATCGCATACTCCCATGATGAAGTCAGCGGACCCTAAGGTCATGCTTCATCAATCACCAATACCATGATGAAATCAGCGGACTCCGAAAGTCATGCTTCATCAATCAACGCCCTTTTGGCCTCGAACGACGAGTAGCATAACATCGCGCTCTGCTACGCCATAGTGAATCCTAACGGATACCACTAACCATTCACACACTCGAGCAAGAA
This sequence comes from Rutidosis leptorrhynchoides, assembly GCF_046630445.1. NCBI lineage: Eukaryota > Viridiplantae > Streptophyta > Magnoliopsida > Asterales > Asteraceae > Rutidosis > Rutidosis leptorrhynchoides. The sequence continues at coordinate 263,233,684 of NC_092335.1, forward strand.
CCACCTATATCAAACATAGGCACAAAACAATAATTCTCTAGAAGAGAATCCGACACACACCTCCCCTAACCGAAGGATTTCACCTTGCTCACCAAACACGTCCATTATCTCTCAACGAGATTTACCACATTACCATTTCGGTGATAATTTAAATCCAAACCTTAAGTACAATTTAACCGAAATTGTACCCTACCACAATTTGACCAAAACTAGGTCCCAACACAATTTTCGGATCTACCAAAAGCATCATCCGAAATCTCACACTAAAACTTCCTCTTGCGGGAGTGTAACTCCCCCACTTGGAACTACGTCTCATATCCACAACTCGTACAACCGTACAATGCTACCAAAGATAGACTTTACAAACGATTGGGCTCACACGACCCATCACCATATCTTGCTCCAGCCTTGAGCACACGAAGGATTTCAATCAATCCTTAAACACTTCGAACAAAAAGTGTACCACGATTACACAAACCACACCCTCGCAATCATCCAATTGCTCTAGTTTGTCAATTTCCACCTAGTCACTCATGTACCTAAGGGTTTCACTCCGGTACCCTAAATACAACGTAACCACAACACAATCGGAGTCGAACACCACGCTAGTAGGTATAAAAGAGGCACCTAATGTCGCGTCACGTAGACTCCTTTACCAACATACATCGAGATCCAAAACACTCGATTTCAAGGGTTTCATCCCACCCGTCGAACCTCATGGTTCATCAACTCCAACATACAAGCGAACACGCGCTTAACAATCGAACACCAAAACCCATTTCTGTAACAACCCTCACTTTTCGACTTCTAAATTACTGAATTAACCCTAGGGTTATATGTCTGACTATATGTATTAAGGGTTGTTATATACAATTAAATATTGACCGAATAGTAATTTTTAGTCAACAATGTACGCTTAAATAATAAATATATTATTAATTTATATAATTTGACATAATTTAACTAAGTATATAAACTTTGTATCACTTTTACTATTTAGTTAATGTATTATATATTTAACTATATAATAAATCCAATTATATATAAATGTAATAATATTTACAAACTTACTAAAACTATAGTTTAATAATTAAAATCATAATTATTATTAAAAATATAAAATACCGAATTATTTATTATTTTTATGCAAAATTTGTATTTATTAATTAAATAAAAAAAATAAAAAAATATATTATTGAAAAATATTCTTGGAAAAACATTAAATAAATTTGTTTATTTACATAAAAAAAATCCTTAAAATAAATAAAAAATAAATAAATAAATAAATAAATAAATAAATTACTTTTTAATTAAAAATTTTAATGGAAAAACTACTTTTATTATTTTATTTTGTGCATTATCCCATGACCTAACATTTAATACTTTTTAATTTTAAAATCCCATTAAGAATTAAATATTTCTTTTTCTTTTAATTATTTTATTCTTTTTACCTAATTTTTTCAAGTATAAATACCCCTCATTTCTCATTCAAACTCACACCAAAATTTCTCTCATTCTCTCTTTGAAGAATTACTACTAGTAAGTATTCTTTTCTTACTTTTTATTTTTTTTACTTTTCACTTTTTACTTTTTACTTTTTACTTTTTACTTTTTACTTCGGTTATTATTTTTATCGAAATATGTAAATAATGTTATAAATTATATGCAATTAAAAATAAAATAAATAACATGTATACACTATTACTATTACTATTACTAGCACATATAACCTACTACTTATATTGTAACATAAAAACATTTTGGGATATGTATTAGAGATGTATAGATCTTCGAACTTTCTTGACGAATGGTTTCTATGAGATTCTAGGCAGAGGGTTTGGATTTCCGATTTAAAGGGTCCTATGGCTCAAGCCCCTAGATCTAAATTAGCCATTCGAAGGGAAAGGGGTGATTGGAAGCTTATCTAGTACGACAAGTATCCTAAAATGGAAAACACTGATAAAAGTAGAAACTCTCTAGTCATAGAAACTTAGTAAAATAAGAAACTTTCTAAAAATGGAAACTTTATAAAAATAGTAACTTACTAGGAATAGAAACTTAGTAAAACAAACTATACTTAAACACATACTTAAACTTAAACATGGGCAAAACACTTAACTACTCGTAAATGTCAATAGGTTGACTTTCCTGCTCACTCGTTCAACTCTTTATTCCGAGGAATAACACTCTCTCTACTTACTAAGGTGAATTCATAGCCCATCTTTAATTGCTAGCAAACTTACTTACTTTTACTTGGGGTGAGACACATGCTGTTTTTACTTATTACACTTTAGATACAAGTACCAAACTGTTAAACTATGCTATACCCGGCTATATCCGACTAAGTCCCTACAGTGATATTTTTAATTGCTGCGACATGCTTAATTATTAGGGGTAGGCCTATCGGGAGTAATGTCCTCGATACATTTGACCAAGTAATTGTATTACTTAATAATGAAATTAAACCGACAAGGACAGACACAACTTGTCATGGGGCAAACTTGAACGTTTAGTCTAAATATCACGCATTGGCATAACTTTTTGATCCTGCGGGAGATCAACTTTAGAAACTAAATCTTGTGGTCTAAAACAACGACAAACTTTTTGTTAAACCTATGGACTTCACTCAACCTTTTTGGTTGACACTTTAGCATGTTTTGTCTCAGGTACTGTTTGATTCAAGCTCTTATACTTACTGCTTATGTGATGCTACTTGGACATAGGATCAAGAGATATCGCATTTATTACTTCTGCATGTGAACATTTACGATATTGTTATTCCTGTCATTGTAACGATATTTCATTTTCCGCTGCGTACTCATTAAAGTTAAATTCATCATTTAGTATTGTTCTCGTTTATTATAATATGTTGGTATATTTTGATATTAGTGACGTTCCTTCTAGACCCTATTGGGAGGACGTTACAGATTGGTATCAGAGCATAACCAGGCTGTTATAGAGAACCAGGATTGCATTTTTATGTGTGCCTTACTTGTTAGCTAGGGTGCCTTAGCAATCTAGGAAACTATAACCTTTCCTGCCTTAGAATTAAAGCACTTAGGATTGCTCCATAATCTTAACGATTATGCTTTAATATACTTGACTTAAAGATTCTAATCAAAATCTCTTTCCTAATATTAGGATGTCTAATTCTCATCAAGCGAACAAAATGAATCTTTTCGAGCCAACCGAAAAAGATACTGAAAGATCTTCCACTGAAAGACCAGTCCAAAGCCCACCTTATGGCTTTGGTGGTCCTCCATCACCAAATTATAGCCCAAATACTAATCTTGATTCACATGGGTCTCCTCAATACTATCCAACCCCAAGAAATAAAGACAAGAGGAAACGTCTTGAAGAAACTGGCCCGTCAAAGAAAAGATCCCGATCTCCTTCCTACGATGAAGTTGATGTCAAGTACGAGATCATGAATCTGCGAAGAACTTCCGAAGGCCTAATTCACCATATTGCAAGGATCGATGCTTAAATGAAGGAAAAAGACCTAGCGATCAAGAAGCTCATGAAGGAAAATGCTGAGCTAAAGAAAGAGATTATATACATACATTTGTTTTATCCCATGACCGATGTGGGACTTTGGTTTGCACCCTTACAAGAAATGCCCGATGGGGGAAGCAATATCTCTCCTACCTAAGAGAAGATGTTGACTTTAGATTGAAGATGGAGGAAAACCGCGTGAATAATCAACTTTCTATGAGGGACCACAAGTACCATGTAATCAACAATGATGTTTCCAATCTTTATGATAACATCGAGTATCTTTATGAGGAACAAAAGGAGAAGAACGACAAGTTTGAGAAGTTTATGAAGGAGGTTGAGGACGAGAAGAAGAAATATGAAGACTATTTCAATCTTAATATTTCCTAGTTATTTTCTATCTATGCAAAGGCTAGGCCTTAAACTATTTCTATCCCCGAATCGTGTAATAAGAAGGCTTGTTTAAAGCCTTGTTCTTAATAAAATAAAGTGTTTCGTTTATATCATATTCATCTTTATTCCACTTAATTTTTTTTTCCAAACTTATGACCTATCAAGTTTATCAAACTTCTATATGTTATTGAAGATAACGGTTCGTCCACAAGCTCTTGCTACTACTTCAAACACTCACGTATCTTATGCCTTTATGCATCGGTTTGCGAACCGGAAAATATTATTGGGTTATCACAGTATACGAATTGAAATTCTTTAATCAATATCTGGTTACAAATCTCAACACGTCATACCACCATTATTACATAAATGGATGACACAACATATCTTATCATATATTATCATGTCTATAAACTTTGTCTACCACTTATCCTAAATTTCCTCCGTAAATTATGGAAATCTTTTTGCTATAAATACGTATTCAAGGAGACGAATATATCATTCGGTATTCAAAACCCATTTCATATCAAACCCTATTCCAAACATATAATATGAATTTCTCAAACTCTTCAAGCTCCCACGGCAGCGTAACCGGAACAAGCAAACCAATCAGCCATCATCTATTCTGGATGAATTGGGGATGGGTTCGTAGCCGACTCAATCAATGGAGACAAGAAGAAGGTGATCCCTTCCACCAACCGAATTCACCTCTTGGCGAAGAACCTGAAGCGCTTACCGGCGAACCAGTCCGAAACACCATTTTCTCTCTTCTTTCCAGGGTATCCCGTCACAAATATATAATATCGAAGATTCTAGATCTTATTCACCCCCTTGTTCCAACCACCAATCATCCCGGAATAATAGAAGAAGTCAACGAGCTTCGCGCTCGAGTAGTGGCTCTGGAAAATCTGGTGTCAAACCTACGAACACCAGCAGCAGCACCAGCAGCATAACCAGCATCACCACCAGTACCATCAACATCACCACTAACAGCATCAGCTTCATCAACAACAACATTCGCATCCCCCGCCTCAACAACACACTCAGTACCTCAAACATCAACATGATACGCCCCATAGATACCAAGGAATATTAGCAATAAAGAGTTAAGATGTATTGACTCATTCTTCATGAAGAATTATATATGTATACCTTATATATATATGATTTGGAACAATAATAAATCTTGTCGTACTAAGCAATTACATGAGAATCTCAACTAGTATGTACTACTTGGTTAATTCATATCACTAATATGCTATGATGTACACCCTTCGCTAATGACTTAACAATTGTTAATCACTGCTTCAGCACAATAAACTCCATTTCATAATAAATCAAGTATAACGATGAATGTATTGATTCATAACTTCATTAGCGAAATATTTCGCAACAATTATGAAATCTCTAAGATTTTGGAGATTATTTACTCTCGTTCCAAACCGCAAATCAAATGAGTTTAATATATATTAACTCATTAAATCCATGATTATATCTGAAGAATACATATATGAACATATATCTTCATAAAGATTGTAAAAACTGTTAATTGTGAAAATATTTTAACGGGTAGGTAATACCCGAGAAATATTTACATCTCACATAAATACACTGTACATTCTTCAATTTTGATTCATAAATCATTAATTATACTCACTGCCTTCACTGTGATACACAATCATTTTCATACAAATTTAATTACACATTCTGAAATTAACGTACCAGAATTCAAGTAAAGCTTTAGCAGGTGTTATCTTCCTAAAGATCACTACATTCATGAATTATATTCATTCGTATTCTATGATGAATTATCACATCAAACCACCGAAATTATCATCAACAACGCCTATTCGTTAACCATTAGATCCGTTGACGATTACAATCAGCGTTTAATCATCTAAAAAAATAAAATTTCTTGAAACCATCTCGGATTGATAATCAATGATTCAGATATGGTAGCATTAAATGCAGAGGAAACAAAAGAATTTTCCTTGTCATTGGAACTTAGAAATTCTGAGATATCACTGTATCTTTCGTTATAAATATCCTCTATATTTCTGAAGATATCTTTATAACGATTCTTGTCAGCAATTAATTATCTCTTTGCGATATCTTTATCACATCATAAAGGAAACTATTTTAGTTTCTATATTCTGTAAAGTTCAAGTTTAAATTATGAATGATTTGAAGTAGTGTTGGGAATTGAAGCATGAGTTAGTATAATATAATGACGTCAGGCCAACGTGATTATATTACAGTAAGTCATGCTAAATTTTTAATGGAAGATGATGATTCATAGACTTTATAATCATCATTTGCCATGTTACACGACTCTTATCTATTTAAACTCTAAACATATCAAGAAAATATTTTTCTTGATAATTCGGTCTTTTCCGGATATTCTGGTAATATGAGAAATCAAATCGTGCTATTACCTTTCCTTCTGCTTTGAATATCATGATCATTCGAAACTTCATACCTACGAATTCTGGACCGTTACTTGCTTTACAAAAGCATGAAGCTTCGACATATAAGGGAAAATATAAATCCCGATAACAACACTGAAATTACAAACCGTGTATATCAATGCGTATAGCAATATAAAGACACGGGAGAACTAAAAACACAATAAATTCTAGAGCATAGTAGAAGTAAACAGACTCCTCTGGTGGGAGTTGGAAAAGAAGGATGATTGTGGCGATAACCAATATATTGTCAAAGACAAGAACTGGATTGTGTGATGACCCGGGAATTTCCGACTAAATTTAAACTTAATCTTATTATGATTTCGACACGATAAGCAAAGTCTGTAATATTGAGTCTCAAAAATTTTGAAACAATGTTCCTATATTCATTTGACCTTTGTCTATTCCCAACGATTCACGAACAATTGGATGTAATATATATATATATATATATATATATATATATATATATATATATATATATATATATATATATATATATATATATATATATATATATATATATATATATTTGTCTACTCTTATTCTTATTATTACTATTAGTATAATTTGATAAAAGTTATTAATATTATTATTATGAAATTCTATTATTATTATTATTATTATTATTATTATTATTATTATTATTATTATTATTATTATTATTATTATTATTATTATTATTATTATTATTATTATTATTATTGTTATTATTAGTATTCTTATCAAAATCAATAATATTAATGGATTTTATTAATAAATTCATATCAGTAATTTATTTAATATAATATATGTAAATACAGATATAATCCGTATCAGTATATAAATACATATATTATGTGTTCTGTTCAGGTCACAATCGATCTGTTTAAATTATCCACTAAGTTGATAAATAGGTCGACTTTAGAAACAGAAATCGTACTGGTTTGTTAGCAATCACATTCACCTTTTATTTCTTTATGTTACTTTTCTGACTCAGTTGTCTGTTGGAAAAGAAATCGATAATTACATTGTTATTTGATCCATTACAGCTAATAAGTCTATCAGCCAACTTACCATTTCCTTTATCAATCACAATTAGCTATAAAGCCTGTACGATTTGTAGGGATCAACATCAAGAATTATAATTCAATTAAAATACAAAAAAAAATATGACATGTAAATAGATAAAGTATCGATTTAGTTTAGCATCAACATCAGATATCTTTTTATTGTATCTAAAACCGTCCTTCTTGTCTTCAAAACTTGTACCCGATGGAATCAAATTTTTCAATGCCAACAAAGTGATCAAATCATCTTTATTAGCTCAACTATATAATTACTATCTGTATACAGTACTAGTACTCACAGCAGGTGAGGATCAAAAACAGAAACTAACGAAATCAAAAACTCACTTGATTATCATCAATCCACCTCACACAAACATAAACCAAATACATGCACCCATATATCTTTGTTCTCATCTCTGTTATTCGAAGATCAACAAACAAACCATATCACCACCTTCACTCCCCAATCGTCACCTTCTGCTACAACCACACGATCACCACCTTTTCTCCATCGCCTCTCTCTCTCTCTCTCTCTCTCTCTCTCTCTTCTTTTCTTCTTCATAAACCAACCCCACTGAATTGTTGATTCCATTTGCTATTATCGATTTCATTTATCAAACGGGCTCACAAAACCAAACCTCACCGAAACTAGTTAGTAAATTAGAATATTGGAGCATTATATAATGCATGATAAATTCTTTCAAAGTTTAAACAAATGGGACTAGGCAACCTGTTATGGCCGACCATTATTAAACAAATAGGATTTCATTAGCATGCATCAGTTTTCTTTATGGATCATGAGTGTTTTATGAGGTTAAAGTAGAGGGGAAAGAAATTAAAAAGTTGATTAGTGAAAACAGCCTGTATCTTGTTCATTATTACGGAGTGGTTAGCATTGGAAGGGGTGGCCGACCCCATGGGTCCAAGGAGCAACTTTGATCATTTATTTTATATAATGATGATATAATAATGAGGAAGACACCACGTATTATTCTGTTTCTGATTCAGCATGCCGTTCGAAGTCTATTAATCCCAAACTAAACCCACAGGTTGTTTTTAGATCGGGCTGTTTTGATTTTGATGCAAAATAGGCCGAAGCCCATTATACTCTTAACTTAAAAAGTGATATAAAATGGCTCAAGACTCACTTGGCTAACTATAGGCGAGCATTCAGTTTAAAGATATATGATAGTAATGATAGTGATGATACATATGATAATGGAGTAATGTTGTCACGAGATGATGATTTGGAAATGATAGATTATGATTAGACGATGATTAGGGTTATGATCTTGTGATAATGAATTGATTTTAATCGAGGTATTGGTAACGATTATGGTATGATAACGATGATAGGGTTTTGATGACGATCACGATTATGATCGTGATGATTAAGATTGGTGATTCTAAGATGACAATATTAGAATACGAGTTATATAAATATAACAGATAGATTAAATTAGATAAACAGAAACGGTTTATTGGTTAGGGAGTTAAGCGGGTGAGTGAGAGGTCGCGGGTTCGAGCCCGGCTCGGAACAATTTTTTTATAAAGATTATTGGAAGGTAGTTCTCATCACAAAAATTATTATTATGATTATTATTATTATTGTTAATATTATTATTGTTATAATTATTATCATTATCATTATCATTATATTGATTATTATTATCATTAGTATTATTATTAGTAAAAGTATTATTATTATTATTATTAAAATCATTACCATTATTATTGTCATAAATATTAATAATATTATTAACATATAACATTTTTATTTATTTTTAGCAGTATTATCATTATTATTAATATTAAAAGTATTTTCATTTTTATCAACATTATTATTATTATTATTAGATTTATCATGATTTTTAGTATTACTTTTATCATTATTATTATTAATATTATTAATTCATCAAATAAAGATTTTCTATATAAAAATATATTTATGACATGAAACATGTCTACATTAATATTTTGTAATAAATATTAATTATCTAGTTAAAGTATATAAAAATAAATATATCTAATGAGGTTATTAATGAAACATTAAAATAACAACTATATCATTAATAATATGTAAATTTGTTCGATTACCATTATAAGTGTTAATATATATAAATGTTATAGGTTCGTGAATCCGAGGCTAACCCTACACTTGTTTAATGTCGTTATATGTATTTTTACTACAAAATACAGTATGGTGAGTTTCATTTGCTCCCTTTTACTCTTTACATTTTTGGGACTGAGAATACATGCGCCATTTTTACAACCGCTTTATTAAATGCATTTGAAATATATTTTGAACAGCGAATACATGCAAATGCTTTATTAACTGTTTTACAATATTTATATGCGTGAGTTTCATTAATCCCTTTTTAAATGCTTTTGCAATATATATTTTTGGGACTGAGAATACATGCGCTGTTTTTATAACTGTTTTACGAAATAGACACAAGTAATTGAAACTACATTATATGGTTGAATGATCGAAATCGAATATGCCCCTTTTTATTAAGTCTGGTAATCTAAGAATTAGGGAACAGACACCCTAATTGACGCGAACTCTAAAGATAGATCTATCGGGCCCGACAAGCCCCATCCAAAGTACCGGATGCTTTAGTACTTCGAAATTTATATCATGTCCGAAGGAGGATCCCAGAATGATGGGGATATTCTTATATGCATATTGTGAATGTCGGTTACCAGGTGTTCAATCCATATGAATGATTTTTGTCTCTATGCATGGGACGTTTATTTATGAGAATTGGGAATATGAAATCTTGTGGTCTATTAAAATTATGAAATGATTTTTTATGTTAAACTAATGAACTCACCAACCTTTTGGTTGACACTTGAAAGCATGTTTATTCTCAGGTATGAAAGAAATCTTCTGCTGTGCATTTGATCATTTTAAAGATATTACTTGGAGTCATTCATGACATATTTCAAAAGACGTTGCATTCGAGTCGTTGAGTTTATCAAGATCATTATTAAGTCAATTATAGTTGGATATATTATGAAATGGTATGCATGTCTGTCAACTTCAGATGTAAATGAAAGATTGTCTTTTCAAAACGAATGCAATGTTTGTAAAATGTATCATATAGAGGTCAAGTACCTCGCGATGTAATCAACTGTTGTGAATCGTTTATAATCGATATGGACTTCGTCCGGATGGATTAGGACGGGTCCTTTCAGTTGGTATCAGAGCGGTAGTCTTAGTGAACCGGGTCTGCATTAGTGTGTCTAACTGATAAGTCGTTAGGATACATTAGTGAGTCTGGACTTCGACCGTGTCTGCATGTCAAAAGTTTTGCTTATCATTTTTGTCGGAAATCATTTGCTTATCATCCTTAGTAAATTACATGCTTATTATTCTTAGTCTAGACACATCTTATTGCATTGACTGCATGAATAGTGTATAGACAAAATTCATATCATAGCGTATCTGTTATAGTTACCTTTGCCTGACAGCTTCCGTAGATTCCTCCGTAACTTATGGGATTTTAGTATTATATATGCATATGTAAATCATGTATTGCAGGATACTAATCTATATCCTATAATCTATTTCTTATCGAAAATCCTTCATCTGATCGTACGAGATGAATCCCTCAACTAATTCGAGTCCCTCGGATTCCGAAAACTATTCCGATAGTTATCCCGACAGTTATTCCGAATAGATAGTCATCTAAGCTCCGGAAGCAACGTCATCAGAATGAATCAACCAATCATCCATCCCCAATTCATCTGATGGATTTGTACTCGACTTAATCAATGGAGACGCGCAGAAGGCGATCCCTTCCACTAACTGAAATCACCTTTTGGCGAAGAACCTGAAGCACTTACCGGCGAACTTGTTCGTAACACCATTTTCACCCTCATTTCCCGAATATCTCGCCACGACTATATTATAACTCAGATTCTAAACCTTATTCATCCGCTCATTTCGACCGACAATCATCCCGGAATAATATAAGAAGTCAACGAACTTCGCGCTCGAGTAATCAATTTGGAGAACATGGTGCAAAACTTACCAGCTCCAGCAACATCACTGACACCAACAGTACCATCAGTAACATCATCTGTATCATCAACAATCTTTGCCTCAATATCACATTCTGTACCACGAGCATAATCATCATTCTACGTATCGTTCTATCTATTTTATCTTCGTTCGACATGGCGATTATGTAATCTCTAATGTTTTATAGATTATGTATCTTAGTTCTAACAGTAAATCAAATGATGTTAATACTATATTAACTCATTAAATCTATAATTACATCTGAAGAAAATATATATTTAAGTATGTTTTCATAAAGATTGTAATTAAAAATTCTTTTGTACAAACTGTTAATGGTGAAAATATTGTAACGGGTAGGTAATACCCGAGGAATATTTAGATTTCACATTAATAAGTTACACTGTACATTCTTTGAATCTGCTTCAACAGTCATTTACTATCCTACTTTCATCCACATATATATGTCTCCGTTCACAACAGAATAACCATTTTCATTCAAATACATATTTGAATTTTGACCTATCAGAATCCAACAAGTGGCATAAAGAAGAAAGATTTTTTGACAAAATAAAATTTGTTAGAAACAAACAAATTAACTATGAGAAAATGTTGTTAAGAATCCACGCTAACTGTTCCTAGCTAATTGTTCCTAGCTAACTGATTACATTTTATTTATCGTAATTTAATTATCGCAATTTACATTCTCGCAAATTTTATTTATTGTCATTTAATTTCTGTTATTTACTTTACGCACTTTATTTATCGTCATTTAATTTCTGTTATTTATTTTTACACACTTTAAATATCGGGACACGTATACAAGGTTTTGACATATCATATCAACGCATATATATATATATATATATATATATATATATATATATATATATATATATTAGTTGGAATAACCATAGACACTCTATATGCAGTAATGATTGAGTTCTCTATACATGGTTGAGGTTGATTCTATAATAATATATATACTTTGAGTTGTGATCGAGTCTGAGACATGTATACGGTTCACGATACGTAATAATTAATTCGAATATAATAAACTGTATATGAATTATTGAATTAGTAACTGTGGATTGCTAACTGTGGACTACCCACTTTGGATAATTAAAATGAATTAAAATATTGATTATAACATATGAAACTAAACGATTCTTCAAGTTTGCCACTTGATTTCATCTTAAACCTCATTTGTATCTTGACGATTACAATCTGCGTTCAAACCTTTCATGATTCTTGAAAACACCTCAATCGATAGGATGAATCAACCGCACTTCATCTACGGAAGGAAAGATTTATGCATATAGTTATTCACCTGAGAAACTCTCGACAACTGAGTAAAAGTTTAACACGTAGTCGCGTCAGATCCTTTGGCATTTATTAGCAAAAATAACTTTGCGATCCCTTTTCAAAGTAGCCAATTTTGTCACAGCTCCAGCAAGTCAACTTCGACTTTTCATTCAAAGTAGCCTTACTATAATCCTGATATATACAATTACCCTTTTGATACCGGAGAATTCTTTTATATTCCACCACATTACCAGCAAATGTACCAGCAACCTTGTCGCTCCTTAGTTTAAATCCCTCCGACAAATCACTATATTTATCTATTGAAGTCTCGTCATGTACTCATCCGCATCTTGTAACGAGAACTGCCATAACAATTACCGAGAATCAGCAATCAGTACTTTGAAAACTCACAGCATATCTACATCAACAGTTATATGTATGACATTTATCTCTTAGAATTATGATCTCTCATTCTAAAATTCTGAAAAGCACTCAGTCACAAATCAATACTCTGAATGTTGAAAAAGCTGAATGAAGCAACAGAAACCATAGACAACCGTAAACGACCTTAATCATCGAAAGTTTGATGATAAAGAATAGTATGTTGGAAAAGCTCAGAAAAGTTGGAACTGGAAAACGGATTGAACTAACCACGAAGGAGACCAAGGACAAATACAAGGACCATACCAAATATTCAAAGAATCCAGGTAATTCTGGATCCGATGAAACCTTCAATGAATATCTTGCTCTGTACTCATGTTAAAATCTTGCGGAAAATCTTTCTCCATCAACCATCGAACTTAGAAATTCCAAAATATCATCATCAATATCTTCGATATTTCTGAGGATATTTTCGTAAATAATCTCGTCCGAAATTATATACCTCTTCGTGCTTCCTGTGTATCAGTATATTGGAAACATTCAAGAGAAAATTTAGTGCCGAAAAGCAGATTATGCGATACTATGAAGAAAGCCGTGGACAAATCACAAAGAATAAGTTTGACTTCAAAGAATCCAAATGATTTAATGTCTGCTAAAGTCTTTAGTGAATATCTTGCTCCTTACTCTAAACCCTTACAGACAATAGTTTCTATCATCCGCTGATCTTAGATATTCCAAGATATTATCGTATCTTTCATTATAAATATCCTCCATATTTCTGGAGATATTTTTATAACTATTCTTATCTGAAATCATTAATCTCTTCGTGCTATCAGTATTACATCATATAGAAACTGTTAGTTTCTATAATCTGTAAACTTTCGAGCTTAAAATATGAATGTTATTGAAGTAATGTTGGGAATTGATGCATGAGTTAGTATAATATAATGACACTTGATCAACGTGATTATATTACAGTAAGTCATGCCGAGTTTCTAATGGGATGTGATGAGTCACAGACCCTAACGTCATCACGTGCCATGTTACATAACTCTTTCATTATGCTTAACTTCCGAACATATCAAGAAAATATATTCTTGATAATTCTATTCTCAGTAATTCTGATAATTTGACAAATCAAATCATACCATTACGATTTTCTTCTTAGAATATTAACAAAGTTCATTCCGAAGTTTATATCTGCGAATTCTGAACCATTACAAGCGGTGTTTAATCGCAAGAAGAAGAAATGAAGGGACAAAGCTCCAAAATATAAGAGAAAATATAAAGCCCAATAACAACACGGAGGTTACAAACTGTGTATATTAATACGAATAACAATATAAAGACATGGTATAATTAAGAATAGTATTACCAAAAGGTAATAGTAGAAGTAAACAGATTCTTCTGATGGAAGATTGAAAAGAAGGATGACAGAAATGATAATTAGGAAAAATATCAAGGATTAGAACTGGATTAAGCATTTTCACAATCTTTTGGATGTATGAACTAAGAAAGAAATTATAGGAATGGTGAGAATAATGGAACGGAAGAGCTTAATTTATAGTGGAAATATCAGACAGAGTAATCGAGGCAGATCAAATTTTAATTTCCTTACTCGCCGAAGAATCAAATCTCTCAGATTTTGAAGATTTTCTTTAAATCCCTTGAATTACAGAATTCAACCCTGTTTACGTCAAAAGCTAAGGAAAAATCTTATTTTTCTTCAATTCACTCTTTTGCGATAGCTTCATTCGTATCCTTAGAATAATCGAATTATTTTATCATTATTATTCAATGATGATAAACCTCTAATTATCAACTCATATTGGTCATGAAAACATTTTTATTGTTAGCCATGACCACCTCACTCAGATTTCGGGATGAAATTTCTTTAACGGGTAGGTACTGTGATGACCGGGGAATTTCCGACTAAATTTAAACTTAATCTTATTATGATTTCGACACGATAAACAAAGTCTGTAATATTGAGTCTCGAAAATTTTGAAACAGTGTTCCTATATTCATTTGACCTTTGTCTATTCCCAACGATTCACGAACAATATATATATATATATATATATATATATATATATATATATATATATATATATATATATATATATATATATATTTGTTTACTCTTATTCTTATTATTACTATTAGTATAATTTGATAAAAGTTATTAATATTATTATTATGAAATTCTATTATTATTATTATTATTATTATTATTATTATTATTATTATTATTATTATTATTATTATTATTATTATTATTATTATTATTATTATTGTTATTATTAGTATTCTTATCAAAATCAATAATATTAATGGATTTTATTAATAAATTCATATCAGTAATTTATTTAATATAATATATGTAAATACAGATATAATCCGTATCCGTATATAAATACATATATTATGTGTTCTGTTCAGGTCACAATCGATCTGTTTAAATTATCCACTAAGTTGATAAATAGGTCGACTTTAGAAACAGAAATCGTACTGGTTTGTTAGCAATCACATTCACCTTTTATTTCTTTATGTTACTTTTCTGACTCAGTTGTCTGTTGGAAAAGAAATCGATAATTACATTGTTATTTGATCCATTACAGCTAATAAGTCTATCAGCCAACTTACCATTTCCTTTATCAATCACAATTAGCTGTAAAGCCTGTACGATTTGTAGGGATCAACATCAAGAATTATAATTCAATTAAAATACAAAAAAAAATATGACATGTAAATAGATAAAGTATCGATTTAGTTTAGCATCAACATCAGATATCTTTTTATTGTATCTAAAACCGTCCTTCTTGTCTTCAAAACTTGTACCCGATGGAATCAATTTTTTCAATGCCAACAAAGTGATCAAATCATCTTTATTAGCTCAACTATATAATTACTATATGTATACAGTACTAGTACTCACAGCAGGTGAGGATCAAAAACAGAAACTAACGAAATCAAAAACTCACTTGATTATCATCAATCCACCTCACACAAACATAAACCAAATACATGCACCCATATATCTTTGTTCTCATCTCTGTTATTCGAAGATCAACAAACAAACCATATCACCACCTTCACTCCCCAATCGTCACCTTCTGCTACAACCACACGATCACCACCTTTTCTCCATCGCCTCTCTCTCTCTCTCTCTCTCTCTTCTTTTCTTCTTCGTAAACCTAACCCCACTGAATTGTTGATTCCATTTGCTATTATCTATTTCATTTATCAAACGGGCTCACAAAACCAAACCTCACCGAAACTAGTTAGTAAATTAGAATATTGGAGCATTATATAATGCATGATAAATTCTTTCAAAGTTTAAACAAATGGGACTAGGCAACCTGTTATGGCCGACCATTATTAAACAAATAGGATTTCATTAGCATGCATTAGTTTTCTTTATGGATCATGAGTGTTTTATGAGGTTAAAGTAGAGGGGAAAGAAATTAAAAAGTTGATTAGTGAAAACAGCCTGTATCTTGTTCATTATTACGGAGTGGTTAGCATTGGAAGGGGTGGCCGACCCCATGGGTCCAAGGAGCAACTTTGATCATTTATTTTATATAATGATGATATAATAATGAGGAAGACACCACGTATTATTCTGTTTCTGATTCAGCATGCCGTTCGAAGTCTATTAATCCCAAACTAAACCCACAGGTTGTTTTTAGATCGGGCTATTTTGATTTTGATGCAAAATAGGCTGAAGCCCATTATACTCTTAACTTAAAAAGTGATATAAAATGGCTCAAGACTCACTTGGCTAACTATAGGCGAGCATTCAGTTTAAAGATATATGATAGTAATGATAGTGATGATACATATGATAATGGAGTAATGTTGTCACGAGATGATGATTTGGAAATGATAGATTACGATTAGACGATGATTAGGGTTATGATCTTGTGATAATGAATCGATTTTAATCGAGGTATTGGTAACGATTATGGTATGATAACGATGATAGGGTTTTGATGACGATCACGATTATGATCGTGATGATTAAGATTGGTGATTCTAAGATGACAATATTAGAATACGAGTTATATATATATAACAGATAGATTAAATTAGATAAACAGAAACGGTGTATTGGTTAGGGAGTTAAGCGGGTGAGCGAGAGGTCGCGGTTCGAGCCCGGCTCGGAACAATTTTTTTATAAAGATTATTGGAAGGTAGTTCTCATCACAAAAATTATTATTATGATTATTATTATTATTGTTAATATTATTATTGTTATAATTATTATCATTATCATTATCATTATATTGATTATTATTATCATTAGTATTATTATTAGTAAAAGTATTATTATTATTATTAAAATCATTACCATTATTATTGTCATAAATATTAATAATATTATTAACATATAACATT
This sequence comes from Rutidosis leptorrhynchoides, assembly GCF_046630445.1. Lineage (NCBI taxonomy): Eukaryota > Viridiplantae > Streptophyta > Magnoliopsida > Asterales > Asteraceae > Rutidosis > Rutidosis leptorrhynchoides. The sequence continues at coordinate 263,251,200 of NC_092335.1, forward strand.
TTTATTTATTTTTAGCAGTATTATCATTATTATTAATATTAAAAGTATTTTCATTTTTATCAACATTATTATTATTATTATTAGATTTATCATGATTTTTAGTATTACTTTTATCATTATTATTATTAATATTATTAATTCATCAAATAAAGATTTTCTATATAAAAATATATTTATGACATGAAACATGTCTACATTAATATTTTGTAATAAATATTAATTATCTAATTAAAGTATATAAAAATAAATATATCTAATGAGGTTATTAATGAAACATTAAAATAACAACTATATCATTAATAATATGTAAATTTGTTCGATTAGCATTATAAGTGTTAATATATATAAATGTTATAGGTTCGTGAATCCGAGGCCAACCCTACACTTGTTTAATGTCGTTATATGTATTTTTACAACAAAATACAGTATGGTGAGTTTCATTTGCTCCCTTTTACTCTTTACATTTTTGGGACTGAGAATACATGCGCTGTTTTTACAACCGCTTTATTAAATGCTTTTGAAATATATTTTGAACTGCGAATACATGCAAATGCTTTATTAACTGTTTTACAATATTTATATGCGTGAGTTTCATTAATCCCCTTTTAAATGCTTTTGCAATATATATTTTTGGGACTGAGAATACATGCGCTGTTTTTATAACTGTTTTACGAAATAGACACAAGTAATTGAAACTACATTATATGGTTGAATGATCGAAATCGAATATGCCCCTTTTTATTAAGTCTGGTAATCTAAGAATTAGGGAACAGACACCCTAATTGACGCGAACTCTAAAGATAGATCTATCGGGCCCAACAAGCCTGATAGTGTTCCAAATGAACATATATTTAGTAGCAATATCGTTCCAATATGTAAAGTTTTTAAATGTAATTTCCTTATTTTTAGTTGTAATAATTAAATAAATAAGTGCGAAGACGAAAGACGCAAATCGCTCGAAAATGAAGATTTAAAGACAAAAACGAAGATTTGAAAGACCAAAACGTCCAAAAAGCTCAAATGTACAAGATACAATTCAAAAGGTTCAATTTATTGATGAAGAACGTCTAAAAATGACAAGAGTACAAGTTACAAAACGCAAAGTACAAGATATTAAATTATACGAAAGGACGTTCGAAAATCCGAAACCAGGACATGAACCAACTCTCAACGCTCGACGCAACGGTGTAAAAATTACGAGTCAACTATGCACAAGAATAAAATATAATATTTAAATAAATCATAATAAGAATAATATTAAATAATAAAAAGTTGTTAATTGAGCATAGTTCAGGGGTCGTAAATGAAAATTCAATTTATAATTTGGCCTATAAAAGAACGATCTATGTTCGATGAATTAGGGGGAGAGATTTTTTTCGATCTTTTTTTTCTTTCTATCTTTTTCTTATTTTTCTATATCAAATATCAATATCTATATTTATAATTCTCTATCATAATGTTAATGTAATCAGATATAACAATAATCTTAATTTTAATTTTAAATTATGATAATAATAAGATTTATGATAGAGATCGTTTGAGTGTGTAAGTCGAAATTCTGTCCGTGTAACGCTACGCTATTTTTAATCATTGTAAGTTATGTTCAACCTTTTTACATTAATGTCTCGTAGCTAAGTTATTATTATGCTTATTTAAAACGAAGTAATCATGATGTTGGGCTAATTACTAAAATTGGGTAATTGGGCTTTGTACCATAATTAAGGTTTGGGCAAAAGACCGACACTTGTGGAAATTGAACTATTGACTATTAATAGATGGGGGGTATTGTCTAATTGAGTGACAACTCATTGGAGTCTGTCGAACCTATCTTCAAATTAATTAACCTAATAATTAATAATGATTATGGTTGTCCTATTTAGTGATGTTCATATGGAATCTGTTATAATCATTTAATTAATCAATTGGGTTGGGTAATTGATTATTCATTCTGATCAAGTGGATGAATTAATATTCATAAACTAATTAAAACAGGGGTGGATTACATACAGTGATAACTGGTGTAATTGTTGACAGAAGTGATAACTGCGTCACAGTTTAAATCCTTAATCAGTTGGAATATTTGACTTCGGGTATAAGGGTAATTTGACGAGGATACTCGCACTTTATATTTATGACCGATGGAGTATTATGGACAAAAACCAGATAGATGTATCAAATAAACCAGGACAAAGGACAATTAACCCATGGTAATAAATTAAAATCAACACGTCAAACATCATGATTACGGAAGTTTAAATAAGCATAATTCTTTTATTATATTTCTCATCGTATCTTTATTTACTGTCATTTTATTACTCGCAATTTTATTTTCTGTCATTTTATTTATCGCAATTTATTTTACGCACTTTAATTTTTGTCATTTATTTTTACGCTTAAAATCGACAAACCGGTCATTAAACGGTAAAACCCCCATTTTATAATAATACTACTACTTATTTATATATATATTTTTACAAATAAACTTAATAATATAGCGTTAACTTCACCAGCTCCCTGTGGAACGAACCGGACTTACTAAAAACTACACTACTCTACGATTAGGTACACTGCCTATAGTGTTGTAGCAAGGTTTAGGTATATCCCATCCGTAAATTAATAAAACTTGTGTCATATTTTGTAGTATTTTGTATTAAAAATAATACTATTTCGTACCCTCACGCTACATCATCAAGTTTTTGGCGCCGCTGCCGGGGAGCGCTAAAACGCTATATTTTTAATTATAATAATATTGAAATAAAATATAATAATATAATAATATTGAAATAGAATATAATAATATAATAATATTGAAATAGAATATAATAATATAATAATATTTAAGAATCAAAAATATACGTAAATTTTAAAAAAAGTCGTATTTATTAAATACTTCAGGGGTATATTATGTAACTTATAATTAATAATTGCTATCATGTCGCTTTCATGTGAATAGTAAATTAATTAATTTATTTTCATTTACTATTCATGAATAGTAAATGAATTAAAAAAAAAAAAATCGTTTTTTTTATAAAAAAAAAAAAATCGTTTTTTATTAAAAAAAAAAAAATTTCGTTTTTAAAAAAAAAAAAAAAAAAAAAAAATTTGTGTAAAAAAAATCGTTTTTTTTTTTTAAAAGAAAAAAAAATTCGTTTTAAAAAAAAAAATTTGTAAAAAAAAAAAATCGTTTTTTTTAAAAAAAATTTAAAAAAAAAAAAAAAAAAAAAAAAAACTTAAAAAAAAAAAAAAACAAAAACGTAAAAAAAAAAAAAAAAAAAAAACGTAAAAAAAAATATATATATATTTTTAAAATTTTGTCTCTAAAAAAAAAAAATGTTTTTTTTTTAGTTTTATTACCTTTAGATTTTTAGACTATAGTCGCAACTTTTAGTATTAAGTTTAGTTTTGCCATAGTTATTTTTACTTCTAGAATTTTTAGGCTTTGCCGTAAAATCCCTTAAGTGCTTATTCCTTAGACTAAGTTTTAGGTGCTTTAGAATTTTACGACGCCGTATTTCGCACTACTTTCTTATTTTTATTTTTCGACGCCTATTTTTCGACCTTTTATTTTTCGACATTTTTCGACGCGCAATCTATTTCTTTCTTATTTCTCGCCATTCTAGTTTTTAGGACTTAGAATTTTTTTTTCTACTTCTTCTCTAAATTTCTTAAAATTACGAAAATTTATTTTAAGTGGTTAAATTGATAGACATCAAAATTTTCTGGTTCGTAGTAATAGTTGGATTTGTACGTGGACCGGGTTATTGGAGCCAAACAGTACTCAATTATATTGAGACCAAACGAATCCTGCCCCTCTGCTGCATCTTTTGGCTATTCGAAACGTGGGCAAAATCAGAAAAGTCTATTAATTGGATAACTTATTATAATTTTTCTTTCCTTTTTAAAAACTAATAGGATATTCAGTGAATGCACCGAGCAAGACGTTCGCCGCCGGTCATACGTTCACCACCTGTAACTCGATCAAGACATCTAGCAAATATTGTCGCCGTTGATTTTTCTTTAGACTCGTCATCAAGTCGACCGAGTACTTCAACTCAAATTTCCGATAATCCAGTTTTTGAAACCAATATCACAATTGAGAATCCGGAGAATACTCAGGGACAATTCCGAGACCCTGATCCATTAATTATTCCTCCGGAACCACCAATCATTCAAACAGAGATTGTTGAGGAAGAAACCATTAAATCAGAAACCTCTAGTGATTCAGATACAACACTTCCAATCATGGAAAATCTAGAACCTCTAAGTATGGAAGACCGAATGAGAGCCACACGCACGGGCCAAGGTCACGCCATTATTAAGCCAGAAGTTAATGCGCCAGATTATGAAATCAAAGGACAAATTCTACACATGGTAACTAACCAATGTCAATTCAGTGGTGCACCAAATGAAGATCCTAACGAACACCTTCGTACGTTTAAAAGAATTTGTACACTATTCAAAATCCGAGAAGTGGAAGATGAGCAGATCTATCTCATGTTGTTTCCCTGGACTTTAAAGGGAGAAGCCAAAGATTGGTTAGAATCGTTACCTGAAGGGGCGATTGACACATGGGATGTTTTAGTTGAAAAATTTCTTAAACGATTCTTTCCGGCATCCAAAGCCGTGAGACTTCAAGGAGAAATTGTTACGTTCGCGCAAAAGCCAAATGAAACTCTATATGAAGCGTGGACAAGATTCGGAAGGATGTTGAGAGGATGTCCTCAACACGGATTAGATACTTTTCAAATAGTACAAATCTTCTATAAAGGCGTAGACATCGCCACACGAAAAGACATCGACATAACAGCTGGTGGTTCCATTATGAAGAAAACCGCAACTGAAGCTTACAAAATTATTGATAACGCAGCCTCCCACTCGCATGAGTGGCATCAAGAAAAAGATATCTTTCGGTCATCTAAAGTGGCTAGAGCCGATTCTAGCCATGACTTTGATTCCGTTTCCGCAAAAATAGATGCTTTCGAAAGACGAATGGAAAAGATGAATAAAGATATTCACGCAATACGAATCAGTTGTGAGCAATGCGGTGGACCACACTTATTGAAAGATTGTCACATTGAACCAACGATGGAACAACGAGAGAATGTTTCCTATATGAACCAAAGGCCGGGAAATAATTATCAAAATAATTATCAACCGCCAAAGCTAAACTTCAATCGAAATCAAAACATTCTTTACAATCCAAATGGACCAAACAATAACTCGTACAACCAACAAGGTCCGAATAACCAACCAACTCAAAACAACACTTTCAATCAACAAAGACCTAACTTGTATAAACCACCACAACAAACCGAAGAGAAAAAGCCAAATCTAGAAGAAATGATGGTAAAGCTAGTTGAATCTCAAACACAATTTATTACATCTCAAACCCAAACGAATGAGAGGTTTGATCAGTCATTAAGAACTCAACAAGCTTCCATTTTGAATCTAGAAAAACACGTAGGTACTCTTGCTAGCATGATGAGTGAGAGGGAACAAGGAAAGCTACCGAGTAATACTGAAGTAAATCCTCGGAAAGAGAATGTTAATATGGTGTCAACAAATTCTGAAAAACCAGCACCAGAAGATGGGAAGGTTTTAGATGAGAGTAACAATGAAGAAGTTACACCACCACCACCCGAGTATGTAAAGCCAGTGGTGGCACCATACAAACCACCCATCCCGTTTCCAAGAAAAGGAGTTGAGTATGAGCAAGTGATAGGTAATAAAGATTGTGATACCTCTGGAAAGAAGAAGAAGAAAAAGAATAAGAAAGTGCAAGAAACAAAAGCCGTAAATATAAACCCGGTGAAGACAGTTCCACCAAAACCTCCACCTAGGGTAGGTGATCCGGGTGAATTTATTGTTCCTTGTCTACTTAGTGATTGTGTCATGTATGATGCACTAGCAGATTTAGGTGCAAGTGTAAGTGTTATGCCTCTTTCATTATATAAGAGATTAGGTGTAGGTGAGTTAAGTCCAACAGATATGAGTGTTCGACTCTTTGATCAAACCATTAAGCACCCAGTTGGAATTGCTGACAACCTACCCGTTCAAGTAGGTAATTTAACCTTTCTAGTCGAATTTATTGTCATTGATATAGAAGAGGACCCAAACGTTCCTCTAATTTTAGGTCGACCATTCTTTGCGTCCACCGGGGCGTTATTTGATGTAGGAAATGGAAGAATGACACTTAAAAGTGGTAACAAATCAATCACCTTTATGATTCGAAAGTCTAAATCTCCACCAACTAAAACCGCTGAACCAGTAAAAACGATTGGTAATAACCATGTTGTTTTACCAACTCCAACGGTAGTGCTTAGCAATAATAAAACGCCTAAGTGTGGGGAAAATGAAGTAAAACCTAATGATGACTTGATAATAAAGAACCCCGTTGTTGATACGAAATTAAATGACCCCGTTATTAACAGTTCAATGAAGAAACTTTTTAAACGGGCTATCGATGCTAGAAGTAAGGGGAACTTTAAGTTATGTAACCGGTTAGTATCCAATCTGTCGCCTAAAGAAAAGGCGAAACTAGTTGAATTTTGGGATATTACGGAAGAAGCCGGGCACTGGCTTAAAGAAAAAGTCACAGATAGGCAAGTTGATTATGGACCAAAAGAAATTGACGATGAAGTTAATCACAATTTCGACACCACAGCTACCTAAGTGTGGGGAGATTCAAATGTTCTAAGAAAATGTTATCTAGAGTTAGTTGTTCTGTTCTCGTGTAGTTCCGAGAATGGAATCCGATTGGTCTTTTCCGCTAGCAGACACTAAAGAACTAGTTTTCTCCCCCCATTCTGAATTTTTGTTTTTTTTAGGTTTTATATGAAATTAATATGCTTTTAAGTTTTGTGTGATATTTAAAAACAAAATTTACTTTAATTCATTAAGTTGAAAAAATGATTTCTAAAATTCGTCGTGAGTTGAAGACTAGGTCATTAAGCCGAAATTGCTTTACCCGAGGGTGGGACGGCAAATTTTGTTATCATTATTTTTAATTTTATTGATCTAAAGTATGCCAAAAAGATATTAGACTTTATAAATTTTTGAACGTGGGGTAATATACCCAACTTCAAAAATATGTATATATATGTTTGTATTTTATATTATGTACAAAACAGGGTAGAACAACGCACTTTCAAAGACTAACATTAAGTTCAGCAATAGCTACTGATTTTGACGACAAGAAGCAAAATATCAAATGTGATGTAAAATAATATGCTTACAAACTGGGTATTTTTAATCACTTTTCTACACTAATCACCCTCATGAATTTATAATTATAGTCTGATTTCATGCAAATGAGGGCATTGCATGATCTCAAGTGTGGGGAAGGGTTATAAATTCTCTCGGGTTTGCACTTAGTTTATTTGCCAAATTTTGTGAAAATTTGAAAAATTTTCAACTAAATGAATTTAAAATCATGTTTATACATATTTATGAACGGTGAAAACTAGGTGATAATACCGAAATTATCGTTACCTCGAAAAGGACATAAATTGAGAAACACCCTAAAACGCTTGAATTCATTTAAAATGAAATAAAAGAAAATAAAAACGCAAAGAAAGAAACTAAGTGTGGGAAGAATGTACCAAGTTATTCAATTTAAAACATATATCACATATTTTTGTACAAGATTATTGCAGGTACTTTTGCTTTGGACGATACTAATCAGTTTTACCCGGTTTACTGTAATACATTTGAAAGAAAGATGGATCTACACGATGAATCAATTCCATCATTAAAAGGAAGTAAAGTCTTCCGAAAAAGACACGCGCTTCTTGATTTAGGTCATGAAGTTGTCGTCCAGACCAGCTGTAGGTTGACGAAAAATCTAGAAAAGTCATCTCTAAAATCAGCAGGAAATCTACGGACCTCAGCATCAAACAGGGTCGCCAAGTGGTCAGATTTATCCTAACCATGAGAAGGATTTATCTCGTACAATGGGGAGGCACCGTGCAAATTAGCTTGATAAGACTAATGAATCAGATCCCCAGAAAGGATAATCTCCTTAAAGATTAAAAATCAGCTTTTAAGACTGATATTACTCAATCCTTGAGATTGACCTTAAAGATTGAGAATTCAAACTCATGGAATTCAATGATATCTAAACTCGAGCTTGAACGAGAAAATATTTTGATCAAAAATACAAACCGATTTGTTTTCTGAAAACCCATTTTCAATGCGTTCATTACCATTGAACGTAAAATCCTAGGAATTCACCTGGAATTCATTAGGTCACCTGAACCAAATCGGGTGTCAACCGTAAGAACGGTGGTTGCATAGCATGGTCGGAGACAGGACCTTGTGCCAGACCGAAAAATCATAGGATGATCTTTACTATCGCTCCTACCAAGGATAGTTCTAGCATCCGACACGTTAAAAGACCATAATCATCTGCATGTCACGGGACATTGCCTTAACAGTTTCTTGTTCATCGCTTTCCTTTACAACCGGACGGTAGTTTGCCGAAAGGTAATATACGGAACACGTAAACTGGATGTGTGCTTTCCGATACCGGGATAGCAGTGGATTACACGAACCTAAATGTTTTTAGCCAAAATATTGATCCACAAATATATTTTGCAACACCAATGGTGGATCAAATCAGAAAACTTATCTAGGGTAAAAGCTAGATTGAATTTTCAAAAGATCAAATGTTTTCATAAAGATCCTATTTCCTAAAGGATCTAAATTTTTATAGTCATGTGGGACTGTAAACCGCCTTTCAAATGTGCACTTTGCTTTGAAAACCGAAAGTAAATCGGCTATTTGATTGCAAGTGTCGTTGACCTAAACCCAAGGCAACTGTGGATGACACACCCACCTTTAACCATCATTACTGTCATTGTTTATACCGCTATATCAAAATCACTGATGTACAAAATGTGATGAATAAAAAAGTGATTCATGTATGTTTTTATTTCAAGTTCTGTATTGCTTGAGGACAAGCAACGCTCAAGTGTGGGGATATTTGATAGTGTTCCAAATGAACATATATTTAGTAGCAATATCGTTCCAATATGTAAAGTTTTTAAATGTAATTTCCTTATTTTTAGTTGTAATAATTAAATAAATAAGTGCGAAGACGAAAGACGCAAATCGCTCGAAAATGAAGATTTAAAGACAAAAACGAAGATTTGAAAGACCAAAACGTCCAAAAAGCTCAAATGTACAAGATACAATTCAAAAGGTTCAATTTATTGATGAAGAACGTCTAAAAATGACAAGAGTACAAGTTACAAAACGCAAAGTACAAGATATTAAATTATACGAAAGGACGTTCGAAAATCCGAAACCAGGACATGAACCAACTCTCAACGCTCGACGCAACGGTGTAAAAATTACGAGTCAACTATGCACAAGAATAAAATATAATATTTAAATAAATCATAATAAGAATAATATTAAATAATAAAAAGTTGTTAATTGAGCATAGTTCAGGGGTCGTAAATGAAAATTCAATTTATAATTTGGCCTATAAAAGAACGATCTATGTTCGATGAATTAGGGGGAGAGATTTTTTTCGATCTTTTTTTTCTTTCTATCTTTTTCTTATTTTTCTATATCAAATATCAATATCTATATTTATAATTCTCTATCATAATGTTAATGTAATCAGATATAACAATAATCTTAATTTTAATTTTAAATTATGATAATAATAAGATTTATGATAGAGATCGTTTGAGTGTGTAAGTCGAAATTCTGTCCGTGTAACGCTACGCTATTTTTAATCATTGTAAGTTATGTTCAACCTTTTTACATTAATGTCTCGTAGCTAAGTTATTATTATGCTTATTTAAAACGAAGTAATCATGATGTTGGGCTAATTACTAAAATTGGGTAATTGGGCTTTGTACCATAATTAAGGTTTGGGCAAAAGACCGACACTTGTGGAAATTGAACTATTGACTATTAATAGATGGGGGGTATTGTCTAATTGAGTGACAACTCATTGGAGTCTGTCGAACCTATCTTCAAATTAATTAACCTAATAATTAATAATGATTATGGTTGTCCTATTTAGTGATGTTCATATGGAATCTGTTATAATCATTTAATTAATCAATTGGGTTGGGTAATTGATTATTCATTCTGATCAAGTGGATGAATTAATATTCATAAACTAATTAAAACAGGGGTGGATTACATACAGTGATAACTGGTGTAATTGTTGACAGAAGTGATAACTGCGTCACAGTTTAAATCCTTAATCAGTTGGAATATTTGACTTCGGGTATAAGGGTAATTTGACGAGGATACTCGCACTTTATATTTATGACCGATGGAGTATTATGGACAAAAACCAGATAGATGTATCAAATAAACCAGGACAAAGGACAATTAACCCATGGTAATAAATTAAAATCAACACGTCAAACATCATGATTACGGAAGTTTAAATAAGCATAATTCTTTTATTATATTTCTCATCGTATCTTTATTTACTGTCATTTTATTACTCGCAATTTTATTTTCTGTCATTTTATTTATCGCAATTTATTTTACGCACTTTAATTTTTGTCATTTATTTTTACGCTTAAAATCGACAAACCGGTCATTAAACGGTAAAACCCCCATTTTATAATAATACTACTACTTATTTATATATATATTTTTACAAATAAACTTAATAATATAGCGTTAACTTCACCAGCTCCCTGTGGAACGAACCGGACTTACTAAAAACTACACTACTCTACGATTAGGTACACTGCCTATAGTGTTGTAGCAAGGTTTAGGTATATCCCATCCGTAAATTAATAAAACTTGTGTCATATTTTGTAGTATTTTGTATTAAAAATAATACTATTTCGTACCCTCACGCTACATCATCAAAGCCCCATCCAAAGTACCAGATGCTTTAGTACTTCGAAATTTATATCATGTCCGAAGGAGGATCCCGGAATGATGGGGATATTCTTATATGCATATTGTGAATGTCGGTTACCAGGTGTTCAATCCATATGAATGATTTTTGTCTCTATGCATGGGACGTTTATTTATGAGAATTGGGAATATGAAATCTTGTGGTCTATTAAAATTATGAAATGATTTTTTATGTTAAACTAATGAACTCACCAACCTTTTGGTTGACACTTGAAAGCATGTTTATTCTCAGGTACGAAAGAAATCTTCCGCTGTGCATTTGATCATTTTAAAGATATTACTTGGAGTCATTCATGACATATTTCAAAAGACGTTGCATTCGAGTCGTTGAGTTTATCAAGATCATTATTAAGTCAATTATAGTTGGATATATTATGAAATGGCATGCATGTCTGTCAACTTCAGATGTAAATGAAAGATTGTCTTTTCAAAACGAATGCAATGTTTGTAAAATGTATCATATAGAGGTCAAGTACCTCGCGATGTAATCAACTGTTGTGAATCGTTTATAATCGATATGGACTTCGTCCGGATGGATTAGGACGGGTCCTTTCAGATTGAGCATATTAACAAAACTTTTGGAAGTATGAATTGAGAAAGAAAGTATATAAGTGTTGAAGATAATGAAACGGAAGAAGCTAATTTATAGCAAAAATTCTAGACACAGCAATCGAGGCAATTCACCGCCTTTAATTAAAGAAAATCCTAATTTCTGTAATTACCGGAAAATCAAATCTTATAAAGATTTCGAAGATTTCTTTAATTCCTTGAAATCCGGAAATCAATCGTAACTACGTCAAAAGTTAAGGCAAACATTTAATTTTATCATTTACACTTTTACGATAGCGTCGTTTATACTCTTTCTATAATCGAATTACTTTATCCATATTATTTAATGTCGATAAAACTCTAATTCATCATTCTTGTTATAAAGAATGACGATCTCTATCAAATTTCATGACTATGATTTTCATGAACTCCTCTCTGTTTTGTCTACCTAATATTGCAGCATAAACGCTCAAGGTTTTAAATGAGCTCAATATTATTCATAACACATTTCATGTATCCAATTTACTGAAATGACTTGCATAACATCATCATTTTGAATGATCTCTGCATTAATGATAAAATAAATAAAATGCACTTCGTAGAAGAACCTATAGAGATTATGGTTTGTATGACTTAAACGCTTGAAACAAAACAATATTCTATCCTTTAGAAAACACGCAAGGCCCCGAACATACCTGGGAACGTGAAGACCAAATGAAACAGAAATATCCCCATCTCTTCTCAACCGCTGATGCATCCGAGAAGTCTACCTAAAACTTCGGGACGAAGTTTTTATTAACGGGGAGGTACTGTAACAACCCTCACTTTTCGACTTCTAAATTACTGAATTAACCCTAGGGTTATATGTCTGACTATATGTATTAAGGGTTGTTATATACAATTAAATATTGACCGAATAGTAATTTTTAGTCAACAATGTACGCTTAAATAAATAATATATTATTAATTTATATAATTTGACATAATTTAACTAAGTATATAAACTTTGTATCACTTTTACTATTTAGTTAATGTATTATATATTTAACTATAAAATAAATCCAATTATATATAAATGTAATAATATTTACAAACTTACTAAAACTATAGTTTAATAATTAAAATCATAATTATTATTAAAAATACAAAATACCGAATTATTTATTATTTTTATGCAAAATTTGTATTTATTAATTAAATAAAACAAAAAAAAATAAAAAAAAAATAAAATATTATTGAAAAATATTCTTGGAAAAACATTAAATAAATTTGTTTATTTACATAAAAAAAATCCTTAAAATAAATAAAAAATAAATAAATAAATAAATAAATTACTTTTTAATTAAAAATTTTAATGGAAAAACTACTTTTATTATTTTATTTTGTGCATTATCCCATGACCTAACATTTAATACTTTTTAATTTTAAAATCCCATTAAGAATTAAATATTTCTTTTTCTTTTAATTATTTTATTCTTTTTACCTAATTTTTTCAAGTATAAATACCCCTCATTTCTCATTCAAACTCACACCAAAATTTCTCTCATTCTCTCTTTGAAGAATTACTACTAGTAAGTATTCTTTTCTTACTTTTTATTTTTTTTACTTTTCACTTTTTACTTTTTACTTTTTACTTCGGTTATTATTTTTATCGAAATATGTAAATAATGTTATAAATTATATGCAATTAAAAATAAAATAAATAAAGGTATACACTATTACTATTACTATTACTAGCACATATAACCTACTACTTATATTGTAACATAAAAACATTTTGGGATATGTATTAGAGATGTATAGATCTTTGAACTTTCTTGACGAATGGTTTCTATGAGATTCTAGGCAGAGGGTTTGGATTTCCGATTTAAAGGGTCCTATGGCTCAAGCCCCTAGATCTAAATTAGCCATTCGAAGGGAAAGGGGTGATTGGAAGCTTATCTAATACGATAAGTATCCTAAAATGGAAAACACTGATAAAAGTAGAAACTCTCTAGTCATAGAAACTTAGTAAAATAAGAAACTTTCTAAAAATGGAAACTTTATAAAAATAGTAACTTACTAGGAATAGAAACTTAGTAAAACAAACTATACTTAAACACATACTTAAACTTAAACATGGGCAAAACACTTAACTACTCTTAAATGTCAATAGGTTGACTTTCCTGCTCACTCGTTCAACTCTTTATTCCGAGGAATAACACTCTCTCTACTTACTAAGGTGAATTCATAGCCCCTCTTTAATTGCTAGCAAACGTACTTACTTTTACTTGGGGTGAGACACATGCTGTTTTTACTTATTACACTTTAGACACAAGTACCAAACTATTAAACTATGCTATACCCGGCTATGTCCGACTAAGTCCCTACAGTGATATTTTTAATTGCTGCGGTATGCTTAATTATTGGGGGTAGGCCTATCGGGAGTAACGTCCCCGATACATTTGACCAAGTCATTGTATTACTTAATAATGAAATTAAACCGACAAGGACTGACACAACTTGTCATGGGGCAAACTTGAACGTTTAGTCTAAATATCACGCATTGGCATAACTTTTTGATCCTGCGGGAGATCAACTTTACAAACTAAATCTTGTGGTCTAAAACAACGACAAACTTTTTGTTAAACCTATGAACTTCACTCAACCTTTTTGGTTGACACTATAGCATGTTTTGTCTCAGGTACTGTTTGATTCAAGCTCTTATACTTACTGCTTATGTGATGCTACTTGGACATAGGATCAAGAGATATCGCATTTATTACTTCTGCATGTGAACATTTACGATATTGTTATTCCTGTCATTGTAACGATATTTCATTTTCCGCTGCGTACTCATTAAAGTTAAATTCATCATTTAGTATTGTTCTCGTTTATTATAATATGTTGGTATGTTTTGATATTAGTAACGTTCCTTCCAGACCCTATTGGGAGGACGTTACAATTTCCATGGCTTGGTAGAAACATTTCCCAAATACTAAGGAATGCTTGGTTACGCCAAGTCTTACGCCCTTCGCCCAACAATCAAAACGTCACCATAGGGTACTTCCATTACGAACGTCACCCATAACAACAATATGCACAACTCAATGCATTTAATAACTCAAACTCAACGGCACTTAATAAATAATTAAAGACATATTTATTAAAATGAAACGTACCTTAACGTCTCCTTGCCGCACCCGTCCCCGCTAACTTGGGACATTCCGACTTATGATGTCCTTCTTCTTGGCAATTGAAACACACCATACCATCACCCTTTGGTACCGAACATTCCCAAGACTTGTGACCCCTCATGCCACAATTGTAACATCTAGATGCACTAGAATCCGGTATACCCGTCCGCGTACCATCCGTGCTCACACTCGGACCCTTAGTCCTCTTACTCGGAGCACCATACGAAACAACCCTTCTCTCACCTGAAGGTTCACCAATCTTTGATCGCGTATACGACTCGAAACCTCTAGCCACGACGAATAATTTCGCAAACGATTTCGCGTGACCCCGGCTAATCTTATTCTTCAAGTCATCATTCAAGGTTCGATAGAAATCTTGCATCAACAAATTATCATTCCCCAAATACTCCGGGCAAAAACGAGCCTTCGCCATAAAGGTCGTCTTGAGAGTATTCAAATCCATAGAACCCTGTTGCAAATTTCGCAACTCATTACGCAATTCCGACAAATCGGCTGAAGTCCGGAACTCCTCGAAGAATTCCTTCTTAAATCCGTCCCATGATAACGCCATAAACGGTTCACCCGACAAGATCAATCTTACCATCCAACCAATCCTTCGCCCTACCCCGCAACAAACTAGTAGCGAGTCTTGTCCTTTTCTCAGGAGGGCATTCAATAGTACGAAAACACCCTTCGACATCCGAGATCCAAGTTGTGCTTATCAAAGGATCCGGTTTCCCGTCATATATCGGAGGTTTAGTCCTCATGAAGCTCTTAAGACAACACTCAATTTCACTACTACCCCAAAATTCGGAATACTTCCTATCCATTTCTTCTCGTAACGCACCCACTTGCTCCGCAACGGCGGCCGCAACTCTAGCGTTAAACTCCAAATCGTTCGTCTCGATCCTGTTTCCCGTCGCCATTCTAAGGAATGCAAAGCGATTAGATCACGAACGTATAAAGCACACACACAACACCACCCCATCTTGCTAAACACTCGTCGTACATCACTTGATAGACACGATTTGCACCCGTAATAAGGTTTGCAAGTCCTTATTACGCACACACATCGTCTCAACTCGTTAGTACAACAACCGCCTCGCTCGATGATATAACCAACACAACGACGATTCCACGCGATATAAACACACGCAAGGGAATAGCATCACAACACAAGCCAAAAATCCTAGTTAGTCCACCTACAAACAAGGCACTAACTATAACCCGTTCCGACCCGTAATCCTACAAGTCCGGCAACAAATAAGTACACACAAAAGTCTAAGTCTAGGCACCTATCTCAAGTCACCTAAATCCCTTAGACCATGCTCTGATACCACTTGTAATAACCCAACCCGTATTAAAATCGGCCCATAAAAATTTTTCCTTTTAATACGCTTTAAATAACACTTTAGGTCCTAATTGTGTTTCCATAAACATCTTTAATACGATAGAAGGTTTAATAAACCTTAAAACATTTAATACATTGATTAATTATCCAAACGGACATACACGACCCGACTAGTTTAGTTTCCAACCAAAACCGAGCACGGTGATTTGGGACTACGCTACCCAAATCCTAATTGAATACAAAAGCAAGATCTTCTTAGCAACCTAGCCAAAATCTCTAATCCCCAAGCTTACCCGAGCTGCCAAGCATGCGAACCTATAAAAATATCAACAACGAGAGGGTAAGCTAACGCTTAGTGAATAATAATATACTACATACATATATATGTATAAAATGGACACGCCACACAAATATCAAATACCGCATACCGAAGCATCCATGTATAAGGCAACTATACTAAGCATACCATACGATCTCTAAGCAACAAGCTAAAGATATCAACAAAGCGTAAGTTCACCAACGACGTTGTGAACAACGCCAATAATCTAACCCTCCGGGTTAGCTACAACACAACAATACAACAATATATATAACAATATAAAACGAATAAGGTTAACCCCTTAACCCAATAGCGAATACCAAACGCCACAATGAAGATTGGCCGAGCTACACGAGCCTTAGTAATCCGAACCCACACGAGATTACTATCTTCACAACATCGAGGTTGGCCGAACTACACGAGCCTTAGTAATCCGAAACCACACGAGATTACTACCTCAATAAGATGACCGAACTACACGAGTCACCATGAATCCGAACTACACGAGACTCATTTTAGATAAGATGACCGAACTACACGCGTCATCGTGAATCCGAACTACACGCGATTCACTTCTCCAACTCAACCCACGGTCACGGGATTATAAAATCCACCACGTCGGGGTTATCCACATCACGACAATATCAACCCTTCGCCATTGGGGTTATAACATCCAAATCACAACCGCGTGTGATAACGTACACACAAGCGTGTACCTCGCCAAAGGTGGTCAACCAAAACGCACAAACGTGCCAATTGGACCTATACACAAGTCTATCAATCCACCTATATGTGAAGTGAGCTCTATGACCGAGAACCACTTCACCCGACCCGCACCCATCCTACACATACATATGCATATAGGATATTAACACTTCACCTTGTCGCCTTGATGAAAAGGGAAAAGAAATTAGGAAATGAAAGGAGTGGATGAGGTTAAAGCCTCAAATCTGGCTCAAACGTGAAAAGACCAAATTGCCCTCGAACTTCATTTAAAATTACAAGAATCCGGCACCAAATTGCCCATAATGCCGCACCGCGGCCTTAATCGTCTCGCTGCGACCTTTGCCTAGGTCTGGGATCATTTTTTGTCAAGCTTCTGATCTGGATTCCAATTAAATGCCGCGCCGCGGCCTCCTTTGTCACGACATGACGTTCAACGTGGTCTGACTCATTTCCTTGCATACAAGACCTTAACACCCGAATATGTCCCGAACCCTTCATACGCCTATCGTACATATACAATACACCTATAAATCATGTATGGAGAAAAATGGGGTGTTACAACTCTCCCCCACTTAGATTCGATCACATCCTCGTGATTCTAGTCACGAACCCAAACGGACCCACACTCAATGGCCGTCGAACATGCATTTCAAACCGACTTCTACCACAAATTCGCTAACCCAATGGTTAATCCAATGACAAATTACACACTTGATCGCATCCCGAGACGTACAATACACGCAACAACCGAAGTCTACAATGATCCCTTAGATAATTTTTCTCAAAGAGTTACCCTTAACAGCTAAATCGTCACCCGCGATTTATCAAATTCCAATTCCAAGCACTAGCACTAACTCAATCCCTCACATCGGGAAAACTCAACCAATCTCGTATCGAGATATCAATTCCTTAGCATACCCTTACCGAGTACGACGCTAAAAACAACCAAGTCTCAACCTAAGGTCAACAACCCGAAGCGATGAAGACCGAACCAAACGAAACCTTACGGATAACACTAATCACTAAACATCCCTTGTAGTGCGCAATACGACTAATACGCAACTACCGTAACATCATAATCCAACGGCTAAAACCGAGAGCGCCCAAAATGACTATGGAAACACAAATCTCAAGGTGTACAAAATCGACTATCGTCACACCCGTAGCAACATGTGACAACCCGGAAATTTCCAACCAAATTTAAACTTTAATCTTTATATGTTTCCGACACGATAAGCAATATTTGTTAAGTTAAATTTCAAGAATTTTAAACTATGTTCATACATTCATTCAACCTCGACCAAGTTCCAACGATTCACGAACCATTAAAGGAATATGATTATATATGTATATGTGTATATATATTATAACTTGAAACGTAAATAAAATATTAGATTAAATACTTTATATGATTGTATCTGTTTCAAAATGTTTATCAATGGAATTAGAAGATAAGATCAAATGATTGAATTATCAGATATATTGAATTATGATTACAAGTCTCTGTTGAAAGGCCCACGTTGATTTGAGAAATCTTTCCATTTTAACAATATTCGAAAAATGGTAAAGTGATTTATAAATAAGAACAAATTGTCAATCATTGAGAACTAGACAAAGGATAGTGGAAGATTGGAAGATTGAATTTCATAAAGACTCGATTGATCTATTTAGTTTCAAACGTACAAAAAACGTTTTTAGTTTAAAAAGAACTTTATTATTAAAACGTATATAACTTTTATAACTATCTAGAACCACTTTTGACAACTCATTACTTAACTAGTATGATAAAGATAACGATATTTATATTTTATTTTATTAAATATATATAACGATTTAAATTAATATTATATATATTTATACGCGTATTATACGTACATAGTTTTATACTTTTACTATACTTAAACTTTACCTTTACTTTATTTTTACTTTACTTTAACTTTAATAATTCACTTTAATAATTCATACTTTAATAATTCACTTTAATAATTCATACTTTAATAAATCACTTTAATAATTCATACTTTAATAATTCACTTTAATAATTCATACTTTAATAATTCACTTTAATAATTCATACTTTAATAATTCACTTTAATAATTCAAAAATCTATTATAAATAGAATTCAATAGGTTTCATTATTTCAAAGAAACTTGAAAATATTTTTCTCTAAACTCTCTCAATCGATTTACATATATATATTTACTCCGTATTATTTCAAGATATTATTAGTATACATAAAATATTACGTCAGAGTGTTGTCCGAGTGATTTCGAAATTGTTTTTCGAGTGGGATTGGATTAAGGAAATTATGGGTTATAGCTATGGAGGTGATTGGTGTAGTGACCCGAACTTTTCCATATTTATATATATTAATTGAGATTGATATTTACATGATTAAATGTTTCCAACATGTTAAGCAATCAAACTTGTTAAGACTTGATTAATTGAAATAGGTTTCATATAGACAATTGACCACCCAAGTTGACCGGTGATTCACGAACGTTAAAACTTGTAAAAACTATACGATGACATATATATGGTTATATATATAGTTAACATGATTTTATTATAAGTATGTATCTCATTAGGTATTTTAACAATGAGTTATATACATAAAAATGAGACTATTAATTTAAGAAACTCGAAAACGATATATATAACGATTATCGTTATAACAACGTCTTACTAGGTACATATGAATCATATTAAGATATTGATACACTTGGTTAATTATGTCAAATGATAAGTAAATATATTATTAAGTGTATTAACAATGAAATACATATGTAAAAATAAGACTACTAACTTAATGATTTCGAAACGAGACATATATGTAACGATTATCGTTGTAACGACATTTAACTGTATATATATCATACTAAGATATATTATATATCATAATATCATGATAATATAACAATTTAACATCTCATTTGTTATAATAAACAATGGGTTAACAACATTCAACAAGATCGTTAACCTAAAGGTTTCAAAACAACATTTACATGTAACGACTAACGATGACTTAACGACTCAGTTAAAATGTATATACATGTAGTGTTTTAATATGTATTTATACACTTTTGAAAGACTTCAAGACACTTATCAAAATACTTCTACTTAACAAAAATGCTTACAATTACATCCTCGTTCAGTTTCATCAACAATTCTACTCTTATGCACCCGTATTCATACTCGTACAATACACAGCTTTTAGATGTATGTACTATTGGTATATACACTCCAATGATCAGCTCTTATCAGCCCATGTGAGTCACCTAACACATGTGGGAACCATCATTTGGCAACTAGCATGAAATATCTCATAAAATTACAAAAATATGAGTAATCATTCATGACTTATTTACATGAAAACAAAATTACATATCCTTTATATCTAATCCATACACCAAAGACCAAAAACACCTACAAACACTTTCATTATTCAATTTTCTTCATCTAATTGATCTCTCTCAAGTTCTATCTTCAAGTTCTAAGTGTTCTTCATATATTCTACAAGTTCTAGTTACATAAAATCAAGAATACTTTCAAGTTTGCTAGCTCACTTCCAATCTTGTAAGGTGATCATCCAACCTCAAGAAATCTTTGTTTCTTACAGTAGGTTATCATTCTAATACAAGGTAATAATCATATTCAAACTTTGGTTCAATTTCTATAACTATAACAATCTTATTTCAAGTGATGATCTTACTTGAACTTGTTTTCGTGTCATGATTCTGCTTCAAGAACTTCGAGCCATCCAAGGATCCGTTGAAGCTAGATCCATTTTTCTCTTTTCCATTAGGTTTATCCAAGGAACTTAAGGTAGTAATGATGTTCATAACATCATTCGATTCATACATATAAAGCTATCTTATTCGAAGGTTTAAACTTGTAATCACTAGAACATAGTTTAGTTAATTCTAAACTTGTTCGCAAACAAAAGTTAATCCTTCTAACTTGACTTTTAAAATCAACTAAACACATGTTATATATCTATATGATATGCTAACTTAATGATTTAAAACCTGGAAACACGAAAAACACCGTAAAACCGGATTTACGCCGTCGTAGTAACACCGCGGGCTGTTTTGGGTTAGTTAATTAAAAACTATGATAAACTTTAATTTAAAAGTTGTTATTCTGAGAAAATGATTGTTATTATGAACATGAAACTATATCCAAAAATTATGGTTAAACTCAAAGTGGAAGTATGTTTTCTAAAATGGTCATCTAGACGTCGTTCTTTCGACTGAAATGACTACCTTTACAAAAACGACTTGTAACTTATTTTTGAGACTATAAACCTATACTTTTTCTTTTTAGATTCATAAAATAGAGTTCAATATGAAACCATAGCAATTTGATTCACTCAAAACGGATTTAAAATGAAGAAGTTATGGGTAAAACAAGATTGGATAATTTTTCTCATTTTAGCTACGTGAAAATTGGTAACAAATCTATTCCAACCATAACTTAATCAACTTGTATTGTATATTATGTAATCTTGAGATACCATAGACACGTATACAATGTTTCGACCTATCATGTCGACACATCTATATATATTTCGGAACAACCATAGACACTCTATATGTGAATGTTGGAGTTAGCTATACAGGGTTGAGGTTAATTCCAAAATATATATAGTTTGAGTTGTGATCAATACTGAGATACGTATACACTGGGTCATGGATTGATTCAAGATAATATTTATCAATTTATTTCTGTACATCTAACTGTGGACAACTAGTTGTAGGTTACTAACGAGGACAGCGGACTTAATAAACTTAAAACATCAAAATATATTAAAAGTGTTGT
The DNA here is from genome assembly GCF_046630445.1 of Rutidosis leptorrhynchoides. NCBI lineage: Eukaryota > Viridiplantae > Streptophyta > Magnoliopsida > Asterales > Asteraceae > Rutidosis > Rutidosis leptorrhynchoides. The sequence continues at coordinate 263,273,045 of NC_092335.1, forward strand.
AAATATATTTTGAACATACTTTGATATATATGTATATATTATTATAGGTTCGTGAATCAACCAGTGGCCAAGTCTTACTTCCTGACGAAGTAAAAATCTGTGAAAGTGAGTTATAGTCCCACTTTTAAAATCTAATATTTTTGGGATGAGAATACATGCAGGTTTTATAAATGATTTACAAAATAGACACAAGTACGTGAAACTACATTCTATAGTTGAATTATCGAAATCGAATATGCCCCTTTTTATTAAGTCTGGTAATCTAAGAATTAGGGAACAGACACCCTAATTGACGCGAATCCTAAAGATAGATCTATTGGGCCTAACAAACCCCATCCAAAGTACCGGATGCTTTAGTACTTCGAAATTTATATCATATCCGAAGGGTGTCCCGGAATGATGGGGATATTCTTATATATGCATCTTGTTAATGTCGGTTACCAGGTGTTCACCATATGAATGATTTTTATCTCTATGTATGGGATGTGTATTGAAATATGAAATCTTGTGGTCTATTATTATGATTTGATATATATAGGTTAAACCTATAACTCACCAACATTTTTGTTGACGTTTTAAGCATGTTTATTCTCAGGTGATTATTAAGAGCTTCCGCTGTCGCATACTTAAATAAGGACGAGATTTGGAGTCCATGCTTGTATGATATTGTGTAAAAACTGCATTCAAGAAACTTATTTTGTTGTAACATATTTGTATTGTAAACCATTATGTAATGGTCGTGTGTAAACAGGATATTTTAGATTATCATTATTTGATAATCTACGTAAAGCTTTTTAAACCTTTATTGATGAAATAAAGGTTATGGTTTGTTTTAAAATGAATGCAGTCTTTGAAAAACGTCTCATATAGAGGTCAAAACCTCGCAACGAAATCAATTAATATGGAACGTTTTTAATCAATAAGAACGGGACATTTCAATTGGTATGGTTCATGGGTATGCTCGTGAGGTCAATATAGTGTTTATCATCTCCGTTGCGTCTACGTACCTTTCCGGCAATATTGAATCTCAATATTGATACGTGAGTACTCATAATTTAACTTTTACATACTAATAGTGTATCCCTGACTAGTGCTCGAGTATATAGGATTATGCATGTTTGTACTTTTGATATTGCCTTTAGTTAGGTTATGTTGAATCCTGAATTAGTTATATATGCGACTGAGATAAGGTATAAGATATGCATGTCGTTGGAAAGCTAGCGAAAAATTAAGAACTTTTCATTTAGATATCGAATGATTTCGATGAACGGATTTGAAGTTATAGTCCATTGAATTTTTCTTGCACTTGTTCAATGACGTTATATGTATTTTTACTACGAAATACAGTATGGTGAGTTTCATTTGCCTTTTTACCCTTTATATTTTTGGGACTGAGAATACATGCGCTTTTATAAATATTTGACGAAATAGACACAAGTAATTGAAACTACATTCTATGGTTGAATTATCGAAATCGAATATGCCCATTTTTATTAAAGTCTGGTAATCTAAGAATTAAGGAACAGACACCCTAATTGACGCGAATCCTAAAGATAGATCTATTGGGCCTAACAAACCCCATCCAAAGTACCGGATGCTTTAGTACTTCGAAATTATATCATGTCCGAAGGAGGATCCCGGAATGATAGGGGATATTCTTATATGTATCTAGTTAATGTCGGTTACCAGGTGTTCACCATATGAATGATTATTTTTTGTCTCTATGCATGGGACGTATATTTATGAGAACTGGAAATGAAATTCTTGTGGTCTATTAAAATGATGGAAATAAATGATTATGATAAACTAATGAACTCACCAACCTTTTGGTTGACACTTTAAAGCATGTTTATTCTCAGGTGTTAAAGAAATCTTCCGCTGTGCATTTGCTCATTTTAAAGATATTACTTGGAGTCTTTCATAGCATATTTCGAAGAACGTTGCATTCGAGTCATTGAGTTCATCAAATATTATTATTAAATCAATTTATAGTTGGATAGTGGATATTATGAAATGGTATGCATGCCTGTCAATTTTTGATGTAAAGAAAGATTGTCTTTTAAAAACGAATGCAATGTTTGTAAAATGTATCATATAGAGGTTAAATACCTCGCAATGTAATCAACTATTGTGAATCGTTTATAATGTATATGAACGGGTCCTTTCACAACATGTGAGCGAAACACGGCTATCGCCTCACTAATCATACAACATGGTCCTCACGACCCCACCATCGGCGTATAAAACAACCGATAGTTCAAACATCACGGTCCTTACGACCCCACCATCGGTGTATAAAACAACCGACAGATCACACAACACGAAGGCTGGCCGAAAACACACGCGCCTTAGTGAATCCGAACTACACGTGACTCACTACCTTCACCACAACAACAATTGGGATTGGCCGAACTACACGCGCCTTAGTGAATCCGAACTACACGAGAGTCACTATCCCGGAGGAATGACCGAACTACACGAGTCATTTGTGAATCCGAACTACACGAGACTCACTCCTCAATACAATGATCGAAACCACACGAGTCATTTGTGAATCCGAACTACACGCGACTCACTTCCACAATAAGATGACCGAAACCACACGCGTCATCGTGAATCCGAAACCACACGCGATCCACTACCATGATGAAGTCATCGGACCAGAAGATCATGCTTCACCAATCTCAACACCGGATGAAGTCAGCGGACCCCGTCAACGATCATGCTTCACCGATATAACACCTCGCTCATGATGAAGTCAGCGGACCCCGAAGGTCATGCTCCACCAATCGTATACTCCCATGATGAAGTCAGCAGACCCTAAGGTCATGCTTCATCAATCACCAATACCATGATGAAATCAGCGGACTCCGAAAGTCATGCTTCATCAATCAACGCCCTTTTGGCCTCGAACGACGAGTAGCGTAACATCGCGCTCTGCTACGCCATAGTGAATCCTAACGGATACCACTAACCATTCACACACTCGAGCAAGAACCACCTATATCAAACATAGGCACAAAACAATAATTCTCTAGAAGAGAATCCGACACACACCTCCCCTAACCAAAGGATTTCACCTTGCTCACCAAACACGTCCATTATCTCTCAACGAGATTTACCACATTACCACTTCGGTGATAATTTAAATCCAAACCATAAGTACAATTTAACCAAAATTGTACCCTACGTCAATTTGACCAAAACTAGGTCCCAACACAATTTTCGGATCTACCAAAAGCATCATCCGAAATCTCACACTAAAACTTCCTCGTGCGGGAGTGTAACTCCCCCACTTGGAACTACGTCCCATATCCACAACTCGTACAACCGTACAATGCTACCAAAGGTAGACTTTACAAACGATTGGGCTCCCATGACCCATCACCATATCTTGCTCCAGCCTTGAGCACACGAAGGATTTCAATCAATCCTTAAACACTTCGAACAAAAAGTGTACCACGATTACACAAACCACACCCTCGCAATCATCCAATTGCTCTAGTTTGTCAATTTCCACCTAGTCACTCATGTACCTAAGGGTTTCACTCCGGTACCCTAAATACAACGTAACCACAACACAATCGGAGTCGAACACCACGCTAGTAGGTATAAAAGAGGCACCTAATGTCGCGTCACGTAGACTCCTTTACCAACATACATCGAGATCCAAAACACTCGATTTCAAGGGTTTCATCCCACCCGTCGAACCTCATGGTTCATCAACTCCAACATACAAGCGAACACGCGCTTAACAATCGAACACCAAAACCCATTTCCATGGCTTGGTAGAAACATTTTCCAAATACTAAGGAATGCTTGGTTACGCCAAGTCTTACGCCCTTCGCCCAACAATCAAAACGTCACCATAGGGTACTTCCATTAGGAACGTCACCCATAACAACAATATGCACACATGCATTTAACAACTCAAACTCAACGGCACTTAATAAATAATCAAAGACATATTTATTAAAATGAAACGTACCTTAACGTCTCCTTACCGCACCCGTCCCCGCTAACTTGGGACATTCCGACTTACGATGTCCTTCTTCTTGGCAATTGAAACACACCATACCATCACCCTTTGGTACCGAACATTCCCAAGACTTGTGACCCCTCATGCCATAATTGTAACATCTAGATGCACTAAAATCCGGTATACCCATCCGCGTACCACCCGTGCTCACACTCGGACCCTTAGTCCTCTTACTCGGAGCACCATACGAAACAACCCTTCTCTCACTTGAAGGTTCACCAATCTTTGATCGCGTATACGACTCGAAACCTCTAGCCACGGCGAATAATTCCGCAAACGATTTCGCGTGACCCCGGCTAATCTTATTCTTCAAGTCATCATTCAAGGTTCGATAGAAATCTTGCATCAACAAATTATCATTCCCCAAATACTCCGGGCAAAAACGAGCCTTCGCCATAAAGGTCGTCTTGAGAGTATTCAAATCCATAGAACCTTGTTGCAAATTTCGCAACTCATTACGCAATTCCGACAAATCGGCTGAAGTCCGGAACTCCTCGAAGAATTCCTTCTTAAACCCGTCCCATGATAACGCCATAAACGGTTCACCACCGACAAGATCAATCTTACCATCCAACCAATCCTTTGTCCTACCCCGCAACAAACTAGTAGCGAGTCTTGTCCTCTTCTCAGGAGGGCATTCAATAGTACGAAAACACCCTTCGACATCCGAGATCCAAGTTGTGCTTATCAAAGGATCCGGTTTCCCGTCATACATCGGAGGTTTAGTCCTCATGAAGCTCTTAAGACAACGCTCCATTTCACTACTACCCCGAAATTCGGAATACTTCCTATCCATTTCTTCTCGTAACGCACCCACTTGCTCCGCAACTCTAGCGTTAAACTCCAAATCGTTCGTCTCGATCCCGTTTCCCGTCGCCATTCTAAGGAATGCAAAGCGATTAGATCACGAACGTATAAAGCACACACACAACACCGCCCCATCTTGCTAAACACTCGTCGTACATCACTTGATAGACACGATTTGCACCCGTAATAAGGTTTGCAAGTCCTTATTACGCACACACGTCATCTCAACTCGTTAGTACAACGACCGCCTCGCTCGATGATATAACCAACACAACGACGATTCCACGCGATATAAACACACGCAAGGGAATAGCATCACAACACAAGCCAAAAATCCTAGTTAGTCCACCTACAAACAAGGCACTAACTATAACCCGTTCTGACCCATAATCCTACAAGTCCCGCAACAAATAAGCACACACAAAAGTCTAAGTCTAGGCACCTATCTCAAGTCACCTAAATCCCTTAGACCATGCTCTGATACCACTTGTAACAACCCAACCCGTATTAAAACCGGCCCATAAATTTTTTTCCTTTTAATACGCTTTAAAAAACACTTTAGGTCCTAATTGTGTTTCCATAAACATCTTTAATACGATAGAAGGTTTAATAAACCTTAAAACATTTAATACATTGATTAATTGTCTAAACGGACATACACGACCCGACTAGTTTAGTTTTCAACCAAAACCGAGCATGGTGATTTGGGACTACGCTACCCAAATCCTAATCGAATACAAAAGCAAGATCTTCTTAGAAACCTAGCCAAGATCTCTAATCCCCAAGCTTACCCGAGCCGCCAAGCATGCGAACCTATAAAAATATCAACAACGAGAGGGTAAGCTAACGCTTAGTGAATGATAATATACTACATACATATATATGTATAAAATGGACACGCCACACAAATATCAAATACCGTATACCGAAGCATCCATGTATAAGGCAACTACACTAAACATACCGTACAATCTCTAAGCAACAAGCTAAAGATATCAACAAAGCGTAAGTTCACCAACGACGATGTGAACAACGCCAATAAGCTACACCCGGAGGGTTAGCTACAACACAACAATACAATAATATATATAACAATATAAAACGAATAAGGTTAACCCCTTAACCCATTACCGAATACCAAATGCCACAATGAAGATTGGCCGAGCTACACGAGACTTAGTAATCCGAACCCACACGAGGTTACTATCTTTACAACATCGAGGTTGGCCGAACTACACGAGCCTTAGTAATCCGAAACCACACGAGATTACTACCTCAATAAGATGACCGAACTACACGAGTCACCATGAATCCGAACTACACGAGACTCATTTTAGATAAGATGACCGAACTACATGCATCATCGTAAATCCGAACTACACGCGATTCACTTCTCCAACTCAACCCACGGTCACGGGATTATAAAATCCACCACATCGGGGTTATCCACATCACGACAATATCAACCCTTCGCCATTGAGGTTATAACATCCAAATCACAACCGCGTGTGATAACGTACACACAAGCGTGTACCTCGCCAAAGGTGGTCAACCAAAATGCACAAACGTGCCAATTGGACCTATACACAAGTCCATCAATCCACCTATATGTGAAGTGAGCTCTATGACCGAGAACCACTTCACCCGACCCGCACCCATCCTACACATACTTATGCATATAGGATATTAACACTCACCTTGTCGCCTTGATGAACGCTTCCAAATAATCCACAACTTGCCGAAGGAATTAACCTATCCCATTATCATAAATACCACAACACAATTAGGATGGATTTACAAACCAACCCAAATTCGACACTTAGTGCAATTTCGACCCAATTGCACTTCCAAGCACAAACCGTGCCCAAACTAACCAATAATCACTAACACAAGTGATAATGGTCCTAATATGCCAATTAAACCCGAACACAAGTGTTAAACACTTATCGTTCTCAAAATCGCCCATAAACCCTAATTTTGACCCATAAGGTTAAAATCTCACCATTTACAAGTTTTGACACCAAAACATGTTTAACTCGGTTTCATACTTCAGCTTAATCTATTTTAAGTTTACAAACGTCATCGAATCAACATTCGGGTCATAATCCTCAACAAACCCTAATTTTGACTCTAGTTAAAATTAGTCAACCACGAAAACCCTAAAAGTCTCCAAAACACCAATAATCACTAATGCTAGTGATTGTACACCATTTACAAGTCTTAAACATGGTTAAATCATTAACCAACCCAAAACCCGCCTTTAACAACAACAAACCCGACTATTGGTGTTAATCTCCAATTAACAACTAAATGGGTTTCACCTATGAATCATACAATCAAAAGCCCCAAAAATGAATGATGAACACAAGAATGAAATTCGGAGTTAGAGTTTACCACTAGTATCACTGTGTAGCCAAGAACGAGGAGAACAAACTTGTCAACTACGCCAAAGATCAAATCCCGTTTCTTCCTTTCCAAAAATCCGTTTGAATCCAATTGGGTGTTTGAGTTTTTGAGAGAAAAATGAAATAAAAAGGGAAAAGAAATTAGGAAATGAAAGGAGTGGATGAGGTTAAAGCCTCAAATCTGGCTCAAACGTGAAAAGACCAAATTGCCCTCGAACTTCATTTAAAATTACAAGAATCCGGCACCAAATTGCCCAGAATACCGCGCAGCGGCCTTAATCGTCGCGCCGCGACCTTTGCCTAGGTCTGGGATCATTTTTTGTCAAGCTTCTGATCTGGATTCCAGTTAAATGCCGCGCCGCTGCCTCCTTTGTCGCGCCGCGACGTTCAACGTGGTCTGACTCATTTCCTTGCATACAAGACCTTAACACCCGAATATGTTCCGAACCCTTCATACGCCTATCGTACATACACAATACACCTATAAATCATGTACGGAGAAAAACGGGGTGTTAAAATATAATATAGTATTATATTAATATTATATTAATATTATTATTATAAAATTATTTTATATGGTTATTTGCGAGTCGATATAGAAGGTCAATATAGAGGCATCAATGATCAACAATAATAAAGATGCTTCGTGGCGGGTTAGAGAAAAAAAGCTTCGTGGCTCATAAAGATCCATAATCCATCCGTTAATTAACTATTTAATAAGAAAAGTATAAAGAAATAAAAAAAGAAAAATGCTAAACGTAACCGTAAGAGCTAGATTTAAACATTTATTACAAAGTTAATATATATATAATATAAAACTACAAATTTCTATAAACAATCCAACCCCTGAATTTAAGTATGAAAACCACATCATAATTTAGAAAATTAACACTTTGTAATAAATGCTTAAACATTGGCTTAAGGGCTACGTTTAGCATTACTCATAAAAAAGAATAAAACTTAAAAAGAAAAGAAGAAAAAAAGTTGGTGAAGTTGACGAGTGAACAGTATTTGAAGGGTAATCATAGGCAAGAAAAAACTTGGTCAGTAATAGATACGGTAATAATATTGTTTAAAAAATACATTGATATATATATATATGTATATATATATATGTGTGTGTATATATATATATATATATATATATATATATATATATATGTATATATATATGTATATATATCACTATATACATTAAAAGAGAGTCTCGATTAGCTAATAAATGTTTTCAAAACCCCTTTAACTACCATTAGATTAGAAAATTTACATTATAATACCCCTTGATCCAACGGTCCTTAATCATCCACTAAAAATATTAGCTAATAAATCAATTTTACATACACTCTATTCCTAAAATGCCCTTCTAATAACAAAAAAAAACACGGGATAATCTAAACCCTTTAGAACTTCATATGCAAACCCTAGCTTCAGTCGACTAATTCTCCAGACACATGCATCATAAATCAATCCCAAAAATCAGTCTTTCGATGCATTCATACGAATCAAGAAATTGCACATACATCCAGGACAAACAATCAGAATATTGTTCATTTATTCTAAGGTTGCTCATATACATTTTTCGGTAAATCAATCTCTCACTGAGTTGTTACATGTAATCATCTTCTCTATATTGTGACTTTCATTCATCTTCTTCATCATTTCATCATGATTGCACCTGCTTTTGTTTATATGATTTATATACGGCCTTAGGACATAGATTTGAAATTGTTAGGTTTCGACTCTTATGGAGTCGTGTTTGTGTTTGTTAATTAGGGGTTTGATTTTTTTTTTTTTAGGGTTTTTGATTTGTTTGAATTTTGTAGGGATTTTGTTTTGCTTGCTTGATTTTCTTAGGTAATAAGAGTGTTTAGGTCTATAATTAAAGTTATAATTAAAGCTGATCGAGCCCATCAAAATGTGGGATAATGGATGATTCGTAGACATTAGTTTGGCAAGGTACGTTTCAGTTGCATAATAAGTTTTATAATTTTCAATTTGAGAAATAAAAATAATTGCTATGTACAACGTTTTGCATTTGTTATTTAAAAAATTGTTGCAAAGTATTGCTATCACAAGAAACATGAAACATGCAACACACAATAGATAGGTTGCAGAGGTGGAACTTGAACTCGGATATTGATGAGGCGGGTGTAAAAATTTAATAAATTTTTTATTATCAGCAGGGGTGAACAAAAAAAAAATCTTATAATTATGTAATTTTTTTTAATGTAAAAACAATTTTCCCGCTAAATCTAGGTGGGCAAGATACCCCTTTGGGATACACTATAATCTTCGAGATTAACCTTGAATTGTGCAACTTTCAAACAATCTATTATTAGGGAAAAAGGTTCTTTTTCAGCAACTCCAACAATTGATGATCAGTCTGATCACAGCTCGGATGTACAAATTATAAGTAGAAGTGAGTTTATGAACTTACCTACAGAGAGTGAAAGTGATTCATTCTTTCCTAGCAGTCCCGAAGGTTCATATACAGTTGTCTTTTTCACAATGCCAAAAGGAAAGGTTTGGGTAAGTTACCAATAATTTCACACATACATACATATTTGACCCTAATAGATGAATCTGATGTCCACTGGCACCATATGAAAAAGTTAATGCTTTAATAAAACTCAACAATATAACTTTTTCACGAATCTTTTTTCATAGTTTAACAAGTATCATATTGTTTTTTTATAGCGCCTACTCAAAGAATTTGTTGATTTACCAGAGTTGAAAAAAGGATGCCGTTACAAATGTGTTGATTGCGAGAAAGTAACTCATATATGGGGACTGAAGGAGGAAAAAAAGAAATAAAAACCTAATTTATATGTTTCATCGGGATAGTTTAAGTTTAAGAAATCAAATGCCTATGTTATGCTGGAAGACGACACTCACCCGATACATGGTGATTGTTATTAGGTATATTAACAATATCAATCTGCAATTTTCCATATAAATGCGGATTTGATATTCAGTATGTCAAATTTAGTATTTTCAATCTATCTGTGGATATCTGTTTCAGTCCATTTTGACCATTTGATACTATTAACCTCTATGTATGTATCCAGAGTCTCTTAACGTATGTATGATATATACTCTTAAACTCTTTGACTATTTGATGCAGATTTTAGTTTAATGTTACTACTCCTTTTGTCCCAAAATAATTGTCCTGTTAGACTTTTCAAAATCAATTTATTAAGTTTTGTCTTTAAATATTAGTTGGTTTTTGCTATAACATAGTTGATGAAATTTATATGAATAGATAGATTTTCGAATGTGCTTTCATTTGGTATAACTTTCATTCGATATTATATAACATGAAGAAAGATATTTAAGGTCAAAGTTGAAGAAAAAAGACTCAAAAAGTCAAAACAGGACAATTATTTGGGACGGAGGGAGTATTATATTTACTAAACTTTCTGTGGTAGCATTGTTATTACTACACAATAATAATTATGTTTTACTCAATCAAATTATAATATAAACAACGGATAGTATAGATTAGTGAGAATTAATTACTTGTATTGGTTTCTAATTTTTAATTGGTCAACTTAAAATTTGAAGTTCTAAACATTTTGGATATGTGATATCATTCATACATGATATTACACAAGAATTAGTATCAAAATGAATCAAATACTTCATCTTCTGTTGTTACCTTGTTTGGAGAAACGGAAACTTATAGCCAAATTAATAAAAAATACACAAATACAATATAATATCGTATTAATAAATGATTGGACCAGTCAAAAATCCCGCGAAATCGCGGGTCTTTAACTAGTATATATATAATTTGAAAACCATACAATATTTTTTATTGTAATAAAAATTATAAAATAGATATTTTTTATTAACATTATAATGTTATTTTTATGAATTATGAATGATATATTATTTTATATAATATAAAAATAATTTATAGCTTGCACATAAATTTAAAAAAATTACGTTAATATATTATTTGTTGAATCTTATATAAACGCATGGGATAATGTTGTCAGTTGAAGTTAAAATGTTATTGATAATCGTTAGATATTTAGATGTATGATTGCTATGTTTCGTTTGAAATTTTGACATAATGAAATTTATTTGTATTAAAAACATATATAATTAGATATCTACATAAAATATTATTCTTAAAGATCGGGTTCTAAAATAACTTTTTAGGAGCTCATGTTTGGTGTTTTATCGATTATTTATAAACGGAAGTTAAAATGATTTCAACAGACGGACTCATAATCTATGTGTTAATATTCAATAATAATGTTTTCGATACAAATGTTATCAGTAATAAAGGATTTTTTAATTGTATTATACATTGGATAAGTATCAATATTAATATTATCGACTACTAATTTATACAAATGTCGTGCAACGCACGGGCTCATAAAACTAGTATGTATATATAAATGTATTTCGGGTGATAATGGATATCCATATCCGATCCACGAAACTTTTGATCACCCATATCCATATCCGTTAATCGTCCATTTATATCATCCATATCCATATCCGTTAATCGTCCATTTACATCATCCATATCCATTGTAAATGGATCGGATCGGGTAAATGTCTATGGATGGAACATCCATTGCCATCCCTATGTTGAGAATAACGAAAGTGAAAGAATATATAGTTTCTATTAAAATTCTATAATGATGATGTCATTATTAGGCTAATTTCTTTGTTAAGGAAAAAAAAATCCAAGCCCTTAAGGTGATGTCATTAATCTAATTAATATCTAATTAAATTAAATCTACTTATTTATTTCATGTTTTTCGGGAAAAAAATTCACTCTTATTAATTATTATTATATTATTATTTAAATTGAAAGATAAGTTCTCCTTACGAGATGAATTATGTTATATATGTATGCGAAATACACGTCTCAATAAAAGGTTCTACTTTAGAATTTTTTAACAAGGAAAATAGTAATTGTGATGAAATTTGAAAGATGATGGTAACAGAATAAATGTAGTTCATTTATTCCGATCAAGTTAAGTACATCAATGTAAAAATAACGAAAAGTTTCTTAGTTGGAATCCGTCGGGTCATTAAACTTAAATGACTTTAGCGTTTAAATTCACTTAAAATCTAAACTATATTATTAAATTGTTTCGTTTAAATAAACCCGTAATTTCACATGTCATTTATTTAAGACATTTTAATATTAGCTACCGATGGAGTACTTTTAGCCTTTCACGCTAAATGGCCTCATTTACAACAACCCTAAAACCCAACTGCCGCAAACATTTAACCCTCCCTCATGTACCACAACGCTAAAACCTAACTTCCCTGTACATCTCCAATCACTCGTGAAACATACATCTTTCCCATCGATTATTCTTCTTCGTCCCTGTAGTCTTCTCCTCCTCCTCCTCCTCCTCCTGCTACATAGACAGACAGACAGACACACATCTAAGTTCGTATGTATATATATGTTTTATATTTGAGTGCATCTAGTTATAAAAAAGCTGTTGCTTTAGTTTGAATTATAGTTATCATTACATTGTAGTAACATAAATGAATGTAATAACAATTTAGCTTGTTTAGCCTGTAAATTAGAAATTTGAACATAAATTTACTACTTAATTTAGTGATTTTTATCTTTAAGTAACAATTGTGTTGAATATGATAACAGCAACTATATTGATTGTAAATGTTATGTCAACTGCAGTCACTCAACTGCAGGGACTGAACTTCTGTTTAAATATATTAATTTTATTTTATCACTAGGCACTCCCTTGTTGCAAACTATTGTACGAAAAGTAGGTTAGATTGCATCCTTTTTTTTTTTTTTTTTGTTATTATTCAATCCAGGGTTCTTTTTACTCCTTTTTCAGCTGTTTTTTTTCTTCACTTACTGCGAACACATACGCCATTTCTTGGTTTGATTTATGACAATTAATATGATTTGTTCGTTTGAATAATCAAAATTTTGTTTAGAGTCAATAGCAGTTTCTTTTACGACTATTACCATTGAATTGATATATCTGTATGTCATGCTGTGTACTGCAAGCACTGAAAATTGGTTAATATTAGAGGTGAAAATATTGAATTGTGTTCATGGTATAATTGTCACTATGAAATCGTGTATTATGCTGGAAGCTATTTACTCCCAGTTTCTAAATTATAAGTAAAAATATGAACTTTTCAGTTTGAAGATGTTTGTAACTCCAGTATTGTTTTTTTATGGTTACTAAATGCTTTTTTATCCTCAGATAAATTTAGCACGAAACGGTCATGTTCATGGAGGGTGTAGAAAATAGATCACATTTACCGAGGTAAATATAGGAAGATGATTTATACTTTTAGTTTCATTACATCATCATCAAGCTTAATAACTAACTATTCATGATGTCTCTCTACTCTGTTTACTTAAGCATAAATGGAGATGATAGCAATGTATTGATCTTGGCACCAAAGAAAAAGAAGACAAAAAAAGAGAAAAGCTTGAATCGGGTATGTCGTGATACTATAGATTTGTTGTTTAATATTCGAATAAATGTTAGCTTTTTAAACAAGGGGTTAATGTGTTGCTACTTTGCCTTTTTTTTTTTTTTTTTTTCTTCGTTTAAAGGGACCTCTAAAGTTGAAGAAAAAGCAAAGCTCTAAACAAAGCAAATCCCAGAAGAGAAAGCTAAAGAAACTTGAGGTTTGTATATCTAATCCATAAATCTTGTTAAATTTTTTTATATTTTGTTTGATTCAAACTTGAACATGTTGTATGCAGGAGGATAAGGAGAAATCGGTTCTTTTATCTAAGAGTCTTGAGACATTAGAGTAAGTAAGCTTCTGTTGGATACATAAATTGACACGTGTGTTGTAAATTTATTGAGATTTATTCGGTTTAATCTTCAATCAGAAAATACAAGCTTCAAGATGATGCATATTCACTTATGTGGTCTTCTAGCAGTTTGGGCCAGGTTTGAAACTTTAATAGCGCACGTGTTTTTTTAAAACAGTCTTTCAAAATTATGTTTAAGTGAACAACTAAATATTTATAGGTTGAAACTGCCCGTGAGAAACGCAGAAGAGAAATGCAGTTTGCTAAGACGGGTTTGGTACTACAACATAGTGACCGTCCTTCAAAAAGATTAGTCAATGGTAATGGTTCCTGTGAGATTGAACCTGATTCAAATGAAATCTACTCCGATTCAGGCGAAATAGACGACACCCTTATCAAAACCATGAACATAGATACCAAAATCGCTGATAGAGTTAAAGGTTCTTGTGTGATCAACCCTGATTCAAATATAATCTACTCTGATCCAGGCGAAAAAGAGGACACTCCTGTTCAATCCATGATCATAGATACTAAAATCGTTGATAGAGAAATCATAAATGTTGAACCTGTTCATATAACATCTTCAGAACCACCATATATTGAAAGAGACGAAGACATTAGTGCTCTAGAGACTCTATCGTCTGTTAAGGAACTTGATCACGAGCACACTGATACATCAATGATAGAAGATCCCAAAGCTTCATTACCTATATCTAGCCCTGATAGCGTGGCAAAGCCAATGGTACGTCTTATTAGTTGCTTGATAATTTTGGTCTGGCTGAATTCAAGTGCTGCATAATTGGTAAAAGTCAAACCTGGTCAACATCCGAGTACTCCTGACCGACTGAATATTATATGAGTAGCGATTTTGCAACCTTGTCGTATTCCAACCTAATGTGAAGTTTTGAAGTGATGTTCATATATATGTTATAGGTGGCCGTCAGCTCTACAGACAGTGGGACCCCCATGCCAAAACCTGTCGCTGTCCCTACGGTGGTCCGTGTATCGAGACCAGAGGATGTTGAGAGCAAGAGGATGGATCTTCCTATTGTCATGATGGAGCAGGAGATTATGGAAGCTATATACGAGAATATTAGCGTTATCATTTGTGGAGAAACAGGGTGCGGTAAAACAACCCAAGTCCCCCAAGTAAGTTTTTTTTTTTTTTTTTTTTTTTTATAATATATTAATTTTAAATATATCCGCTGGGAACTTTCTTTATGATTCTTGGCTGTTATTTTGAAGTTTCTGTATGAAGCTGGTTTTGGTTCTAAAAGTTGTGATGGTCGAAGTGGAATTATCGGTGTTACGCAACCACGCCGTGTGGCTGTTCTTGCAACTGCAAGGCGGGTCGCGTTTGAGCTCGGTGTTGGTTTGGGGAAGGAGGTTGGTTTTCAAGTTAGACATGACAAGAAAATTGGAGACAGCTGTAAAATCAAGTTCATGACTGATGGAATATTGCTTCGAGAATTGCAGGTTTCTTTTAGTATCGTGTTTAAAGATTTTACTGAAATTATTGATTAACGGTGAAGTGTTTTCACATTGTGAAGTATACTTAATTTTATGTTAATGTTAATATCATGTTTATTTTACAGAATGACTTTTTGTTGAAACGATATTCGACCATAATATTGGATGAGGCTCATGAAAGGAGTCTGAATACGGACATACTTACTGGAATGCTTTCTCGCATTATCGTTGAACGTAAGGTAATGTAGCTATAAATTTTTTGGTTCATTATACCTGTTCTTTCAATCTTCCCTTATTTTTATCCCTGAAACATATGCTTAGTTATTGTTAGCTAAGTGGTTCTATCTTGTGTTAATTGCAGAAAATTCATGAACAGCAGATTGAATACGAGTTATCGACAGGAAAAACAATTGGCCCTGACAAAAAGATCTTTCCGTTAAGGCTCATATTAATGAGTGCAACGATGAGGGTTGAAGACTTCGTTTCCAATACTAAAATATTTGCTAATCCACCACCCGTTATTCAAGTTCCAACCCGACAATATCCTGTAACCGTACATTTCTCAAAGAGAACTGGTATCGTGGACTACATTGGTCAAGCTTATAAAAAAATAATGGCGATCCACAAAAAACTTCCATCTGGTGGAATACTTGTATTTGTGACGGGTCAACGGGAAGTCGAATACTTGTGCCGTAAGTTACGGAAAGCCTCTATTGATATGACCAAGAAAAAGTCAAACGTAAATAATGAGGTACCGGTTGTCACTAATTCTAAGGATTTAGACTTGAATGAGATTGATGAAGCGTTTAAGATCGAAAATGACCAACAAACTGACAGGTTTAGCTCTTATGATAACGAAGATGATTGTGATTGGTCAGATGATGATGATGACGATGAATCTTATGAATCGGATGACGAAAGCGATTTGGAGGTAGTTAATGATAAAGAGAATCGTGTTACGGAAGATACCGATTTTGTTAACGTTTTAGCAGAAGACGGGAATTTTGATTCACTGAAAGCCGCTTTCGAAGCTTTAGCCGGAAAGAAAAGTTTCGAAAGTGCTCCGGATGATCCTGTTTTAGCCGCTGATTTGAACCAATTAGAAAATAATTCCTCGGTGAAAAAAGAGACAAAAGATGGGTCCCACAGTGCGTTGTGTGTTTTACCCTTATATGCGATGCTTCCTGCATCTTCACAACTTCGTGTGTTTGAGGACATGAAGGAAGGCGAGCGGTTAGTCGTCGTAGCAACTAACGTTGCCGAAACGTCTCTAACGATCCCGGGGATAAAGTACGTGGTTGATACGGGACGAGAAAAGGTCAAGAATTACAATCCGTCTAACGGAATGGAAACATATGAAGTCCAGTGGATAAGTAAAGCTTCTGCAGCTCAACGGGCCGGAAGAGCTGGAAGAACGGGGCCCGGCCACTGCTATCGTCTGTATTCATCTGCCGTCTTCAACAACATATTTGATGATTTCTCGACCGCTGAAATCTTGAAAATACCTGTTGACGGTGTTGTTCTTCTCATGAAATCCATGGGTATTAAAGAGGTACCGTACTCACTTTTGTTGATTTCTGTACTCATATGTTTTGTTTGCAGTCTAGGGGTGTTTAATACTTGGTTTCAGACCGGTTAACCCGAAAACCGAACTGAATGAAAACTGAAAATCAACCAAACCGAATTTGACTTCGATTTATGGTTTGGTTTCTGTTCGTTTTTCAAATTTGAATTCGGTTTTTGGTTCTGTTTTTTTTTAATTCAGTATAACCGAAAACCGGATTTTACTATTATTAATATGAAGACGAAAAACCGTTTTTAAAATCAAATGTCAAAATTTTGATGTAATATGAATAGTTTGATTAAATTATAATTTTTTAGGTTTAACCGGATCCGAACCGAATTCAAATTCGGTTTTGGTTTTCGGTATTGCCTTCAATATTTTCAAAACCAAAGAAACCTAGGAAACTGAACCGACTAGTTTGCACACATGTTTTTTTTTTTCTAATTTATTTTCTTTAAATAACTTATGTAGATTACAAAGTTCCCGTTTCCTACCCCGCCCGAAGCTAAAGCCTTGTACGAAGCAGAACTCTGTCTCAAATCTCTCGAAGCAATTGATTGTGACGGGAAGTTAACTCCACTCGGGAAAGCAATGTCACATTATCCGATGAGTCCTCGTCATTCGCGAATGCTTCTTACCGTTGTTCAAATTCTAAACAACGGAAACGGTTCTGCACGTCGTAACTTAACTCTCGGATACGCGCTTGCAGCCGCTGCAGCTTTAAGCTTATCGAATCCTTTCGTTATGCAGTTCGAAGGAGGATCAGAAAACAATGAAAGTGTTATCGGTAAGGAAGAAAAACGGAAGAAGAAAAAATTAAAAGAATGTTCAAAAACGTCTCGTGCGAAATTTCATAACTCTACCAGTGACGCTTTAACTGTAGCGTACGCGTTGCAGTGTTTCGAACTATCGGAAAATCAAGTAGAATTTTGTGACGAGAATTCGTTGCATCTTAAAACGATGCAAGAAATGTCGAAATTGAGAAAACAGCTTCTGCATTTAGTGTTTAACCAAACGTCGACTGATACACAACAAGACCTATTATGGACTTACGGAAAAAAAGACGATGTCGAACGCGATTGGATGGTTTACATTAACAAGCATCCGTTAATGTTAAACGAAGAGGAACTTTTAGGGGAAGCTATATGTGCTGGGTGGGCTGATAGAGTAGCAAGACGCGTTAAACGAATTTCGGAATTATCTGAAGAAGAGAGAAAAGTTAACGCAACCCGTTATCAAGCTCACAAAGTTAACGAAACGGTGTTTCTTCATCGTTGGTCGTCTGTTTCGAGAACCGCACCCGAGTTTGTGGTTTTCAGTGAACTTGTTGAGAGAAAACGCCCGTATATACACGGAGCAACGAGTGTAAAGCCAAAATGGCTTGCGAGATATTCATCGTATCTTTGCGTTTTTTCCGCTCCGCTTAAGGACCCGGAACCGTATTACGACCCGCAAACCGACCGGGTTTATAATTACGTGAATACGACTTTTGGTGACCATTTATGGCAGCTTCCGATACAAAGTTTACCTGTGAAAGATGAGAAAGTAAAAGCGAATATTTTTTGTTGCGCGATGCTTGACGGAAAAGTGTTACCGTGTGTGAAAAAGGCGAGGAAGTTTATGGGGGCCCACCCAAAGAGTGTTTTAAAGCCGGAGGTATCTAGTCATAAGAGATTTGGGAAACTCATTTACGAGATAAGAAAAAGGAACATTTATAGTTGTGATATGTTAAGGAAGGTGTGGGATGAAAATGCAAGAGTATTGTATGATGAACTTTTGGAATGGTTTCAAGAGGGATTTCGGGATAATTTTGACCATTTGTGGGAAAAAATGCAGCGAGAAGTCCGTTTGGGTCCTGATGAACGGTTTGCCAAGCTAACAAAGAAAGAGAAGAAGAGAAAACACGTATGTTGAACCAGGTGGCGTCATCGAAAGCGAAGGTGTAGGTACGTGTTGCGAGGACTTTATACTGTTGTAACAGATGTTATTGTTACAGACAGGTTTGTTAGAAATCGTAACTGGTTACACAAAATTTTGTTTGTTTTATCACTTGTAGAAACATGAATTTGTAATAGCTAATTATTGAAGGACTAAATATATATTTCTAATTTAAGTTATCAGAGTGAATTACTGCAACCCTTGATCTAGAGTTAAGTCTGTTGATTTTGATTATGATGCTCTTCTTTAAAGTCTTTTTTACTGCTACAATGCAGGTTGACTTTTGTTACCCACATTATTAGGTCATTTAATGGGTCAAAACTGGTCAATTAAGGTATTAATATGCAGGTCTGAGTGAGATTTATTGAGTCATTTATTAGGTAATACTAGTATGTCTCTAGGCTGTACGGGTCATATAATTGGTCAAGATGGGTAACGTCTGAAGATTGGGGCTTGTGGGTTAGTTAATCAGTCAAAAATTGGTATATCTTTAGTGCCTGTCGAATGGGTCGGGTAAACTTTTAATTGTGACATTCAGAATTTGTAATATGGGTCTTTTGGTTTATCCACAAACACTTGTTTTTACCTTCTTCCATATATTTCAAAAACATGAAATATGCTTTTAAAAAACAAACTATTAATATGTGGCGTCAGTTTTTGAGCTTTTTTACCCTTCAAAAAAGTTTACAAAGGTGCTTGAAAAAGCTTTATAAACACTTTAATGGTTTCTATGTTTAGTGTTTCACAGTAGCTAACTGACTATTTTTGATAAATTCATCAAATATATGCATTGACATTGTAGTATGCATTATTTGTTGGATTTATCATTGCCATTTTCGTAATTCATATATTGCTAGTTCTACAACGCATGTTCTTTTTATATTTCATTTTTTGGAAATGGGTAAAAAATCTGTATTAAACAGTCAAAAATTAAACACAAAACGGCATATATAACACACACATTGTAGAAACTTGCAACTAGAGAGTAGAGAGTACGGACATGGGATTTTTGTTTTGGCAAAAATACGTATATATAATTTATATAAATAGATGAAATGATCAAGTGAGGTATAAATTGAGCAGATCTGAACAATCTGTAGTATAAGAACCCGCATTCAAACTAACCAACACATCTGTAGTATAAGAACCTGCGTTCAAACTAACACCACCCACCTCGAGACCAGTAAATCGAGAAAATCTCTCGATGCTAATAAAACCCGGAGGAACCCACCAAACGAAATACCACCCACGAAACACCGAAGCTATCGATCAGACATAAACGACCGTTCAGGCGGCCGAAGAACCTCCGAGAGATCGCCGCCGCAAACCTTGATTTTCTGAAGCCGAACCAAACATCGACAACGGCGGCAACAACATCGACCCACCTGAATAGGACACGACGGCGGGGAAGATGGAGCAAGCACCAAATGAAAGGCAACGAAGTGGCGACCTGCAACCTAGAATCTGGTAAGTAGACCGGAGCTCCGGCCACAATCACCACCAGCTAAATGGCACCGGGTTGTACTGACCCAAAAAATGACCGGGAACCGGCCAAACTCCGCAACCTGCACGAGACCAAACAAAGGAACAGAAAGACAGGAAAGACCAAAAAGAAGATAGATCCAGGAAACGAAAGAGAAAGCCGGTACCCCACTCCGGTCCCCAAAAACGATGAACACCAGAAGAAGCAACTAGCAAAAGAAGTAAAGATGCCAAGTTATTCAAACAAATAAGAAAGCCGGAGTAAATCCAGCAAACATACGCCGGAGAAAAAACTCTGACGCACAGGTGTGCTCAGGCAAAGCCAAAAGCGACAACCACACACAAAAACAGATCGCCTCACCTAAATCGCCGCAGAACTCCTAGCGGAGTTGGTCGCCTACGAGCGAGAAAGGACATGGATATGTCCCACAAACTTTAAGCACAATAAAGAATCGATGTTATTTTTAATACCCATGTTGTCGAAATCTGCATCAACATAATCTCATTTTTGTTTACGTCATATCTTTTTCCAAGCATCCTATCCCAGAACAGAATCCTTTTTGCATCTGATTAGAAGGTTAATGGTATTTTTTCCAAGCATCCTATCCCGGAACAAGTCATAAATTATCTATGGGAAGTCGATTTCTGTCATTGATGGTTACCAAAAGGTCGCTGTAACCACACTTTTCTAAGGTGTGCAAGTTGATGGCGTAATATATGTTTATGGATATCAAATTCATAAATGACGACATACTCAAGTTTTACTTTGTGTAAAAATACGATGGGATATACGTCTGATTCATAATATTTGGTTGAGGAAATAAGTTTGAACTATTTGGTGCGAAGGTTGGATGACCCAATGCTAAGACATTTTGGGCCACTGAATCGGCACATAAAGCCACTGAACACTAGGACTCAAAAACCGATCAATCATGAGAATGCAAAAGGTGGAAGCAGTTGTGACACCTCTTTTAGGTACTATAACATTTTTCCATTTCTGACATTCCCGTTTGGTAGTTACGAACCAGATTCCAAAACATTTTTAAAACCGAAAGAAACGAGACAACCATTTCTTCCTGAAAAAAAAAAAAAAAAAAAACCGGTATGTATATATTTATTTAATGTATGCAACTGTACAACCATAATTAGTTGGACCGTCTTGTTCAAACTTAACAACACGCGGGTGTTTTTTTAATATTGTTTGTGTGCATTCCTTCACAACACCCGTACCCATCCCGTGAATAATAAAGAGAACCGAGGCAGACCCAGTTGAATCTATAGCCAAATTAAGGTGGCGAGATGCTTCCTCCACTCTCATACCACGTAAATCAACTGTGTTCTTTGATGTCTGAAGCACTGGTCCATATGAAACCTCTTTACTATTATTGCTGATATCATCTGATAAACTCTTTAGGCTTTTGATCCTCTGTCCCTATAAAACACACGAATATAGTCAGACTACATACAATACATGTCAAGTTTGAAATGTTTTGCTATATGTATTCAAGTTTTGAAAACATCAGTTGTACGCATTCAACTTATTATTGGGCGTAAGTATAGAATTTACTATGTGTGTGGAATGTAAAATAATACTCCGTATCCTTTTTGGGAATGATTTAAAATATATGATCTTTTTCAGACATCAGAGAAATTCATATTACTTTGATTGGTAATTTTGGACGCTTATGTTTCCCTTTTGGGTCATTTGCCCTTTTCTAAACAACCCTTCTAATGAAATGCTCAATTCACTATCAGATTCATGGCCACGGAGGTTCGCCTGCAATGACTCCGTGCTGCTCGCGTAGCGAGTAGTCGCCCTGGGATTAGTCAAGTTGACCGTTTGGATACCCAGGTTAAAAAAAAAAAAAAAAAAAAAAGATTCAGTTGGATCTTAATCAAAATGTTACTGTCACAGGTGACAATTTCGAGCAATTTACTATTGAATGGGTTATGTTTTAAACAGTGGCGGTACTTAGTATAACCCAAAGGGGGTATTCGCCCCACCTGAATTTAGCGGGGGAAAAAAGATTACACTTTTTTTTTTTTTTAAACTAAAAAATAAGGTTTTTTTTAAGTGTTTACCCCTCCTGACAATAAAAACATTATTTAATTTTTACACTCACCCCATCTGTATTCGGGTTCAAGTTCCGCCACTGGTTCTAAACCAATGGGTTAACCAAGTATAATTGAAAGGAGACGGCTCAAAATGTTTCAATTCATAAAACCTTCTAAATCATTGTACATAAAACAATAGAGAATTACAATACTTTTGTCAGCTAATTCTAACACACTAATTGTCTAATAGGAAACAGTATTTAGGGTTAACTTTGACCCAATTCTGCTTCAACCCTTTACCCAACCCACCTATTTCCCCCCCCCCCTATTACCTTATAGTAACTATATACTATTCAACCAACGAGCTTCTAGCTCAGTGGTACCCGATGCCTTTGATCCCTGGGCCCACAGTGGGGGAAGCTTGACCAAATAAAGGCGCAGGTTCGATTCTCAGTCTGGGCGCCCCGCATGGAATTATTCTCCCCTCCGGGGGGGGATATGTGAAGTGCTTCGGGGGACTAGCTAGTTGGGGTAAAGATCGTCTTGCCGTCACTGTGGTTCCCGGGAGGAGGTGCTTTTCCGGCACAGGTCCCTTTCGGGGTGGGATTGGTGGGTGCTACGGCACACAGAGTTAGCGTGTCTCTGCCAATATACACGTTTTGACCAAACTATATACTATTCAAACACCTACCGGGATATATTGAATCAACCAATAATTTCATACCTGCTTTTTGGTTTGTGATTGTGAATTTGCTGTTGGGGTGGTCATATCACTACTCTGAACAGCTCTCATACTTCTTACATTCACACGAACACTAATTTTACCATATTGGACAAGGGCAGTACCATCAGTCCCAGGTGGTTCAACTATAGTTGCCAATTTATTTCCTAATCCTCTCACAATTACTTGGTCCCCCACCTTCAGTCTAACAGAAGATATTTCTGCTTCTGTTACAGACATCTCTTCAGTGTACCGATGAGCCTCAACAATTGAAGAAATAGCAGACTCGGATTCTTTAAGAAGTGCATTAAGCTGATCGACACTAGTAGTTGTAAGCTTTTCTTCAAAGTCCTTCACTATTTTCTCTATCTGAGACTTAACGGAAATTACTTCCTTTTGGATCTTTTGAGTTTCTTTTGCCTTAAGAGCTGCTTCGCGTATGGGAAGATCAACTGCCTCATTTAGAATCTTCACAAAGGATGAAAAGAAAAAAATAGACAAATTTGTTAAAGATTCATGATATAATAACTTAACCAGGATATTAAGATGAGTGGTTCACGAGTTGAGTAAAAAAGTTAAACAGGCACATTTTGGTTTGTTTACGGCTCTAGTTATTGAGTCGACAGCAAGCGTCGCTTTATTGGCGACTTGGTTGACTCTTAGAGCCTAAATTTAAATTTTCAGGCAGGATTTACAACCCATTAAAAATTTGATTTTACCATTTTCATGGCGTCTCAATTTTATTTTAATTTTTAAAAATCTTTTTCTACTTATTGGCCGGAGGTTCACTCGGAAGCAATCTCTTTATCCATCGAATAGAGAGAGGGATGACTTTCTCTACTTTTGAGAGTATTTCACTCTGGGTGACTTATCTTTATTCTCAGATAGTGGAAGGATTGTCTACATCTCACCTCCCCCATACACCACTTATGTGGTATTGAGTTTTGTTGTTGTTGTTGTAGACACGTTTTGGTTTGGTTGTAAAGAAATACTTATTGTCAAAATTTTTCTTTACTTTTGGGTGATTTTTAACCCATGACCGATTTACACTGTTTCCTTTAAATATTTTCTTTTTAAATACCCGCTTACCCGTAAGAGAGAAAGTATACCCGAATTGACCCATTCATCCATAAAAGTGTTGAGATTGCCACCTCAACAAAATAATAAAGCAAGAACTAATACCTCATTATAAAGATTCATTGTGTTTGAATATATATGTGCAGCTCTGTTTGCCTCAAGTTCTAATCTGTTTTTTTCATCCATTAAAGACTGATAAAGCAAACCTCTCCGTTTCTCTGCCTTATCTGGCATCAACCTCTCGACCCATGTTTCTGCACGTGCAACTAAATTTTCATCGAACCCTATCGATTTAGCAATGTTCAATGCATTCGATTCGCCTGTGCTACCCCATAGTATTCTGTAAGTAGGTTGTAGAGTCTCCAATGAGAACTCCATTGCTGCATTCTCATATCGAGAATCTTTCTTTTTAAGAAGAGATAAATCTGCATAATGTGTAGTTGTTACAGCTAAGTTAACTCTATCTTTAAGATACTCAAGTATGCTAGTTGATAGTGCTACGCCCTCTGATGGGTCGGTCCCACTTCCAATTTCGTCGATAAGAATGAGTGATTTTTTGGAGGTCACTTCTAACATCTTACAGATCCGTGAAAGGTGACCACTAAACGTTGAAAGGCTTTGTTCCAGAGACTACAATAAAACAATGAGAAAATAAGAATGTTAGTTGACATACAATAACCAGAACAAAGAACCATGGTTACATAGTTACAATAATAGGGAGGAGCATAAAACCAAGGTTGCAAAAATCGCTACTCGGGTAGTATTCGGTTGGGACTTTTTAGGGAGTACTCGGAGAGTACTTGGTGTTGACCAAGTTCGACTGTTACTACTTTTGACTTTGACCGATTTGACCACATTTCGACCCGATTTTGACCTAGTTTTGACCAATCTTAACCGCATCATGACCCGATATTGACTGAGTTTTGACCTATTTTGACTGAGTTTTTACCGATTTTCACCGATTTCAACCGAGTTTTAACAATTTTGACTAAGCTTCGACCGATTTTGACTGCAATTCGACCCGGGTTTGACCGAGTTTGACCGCAATTCGACCCAATATTGACTGAGTTTTGACCGATTTTGATTGAGTTTTTACAGATCTTGACTGAGTTTGACTGATTTTAACCGAGTTTTGACTGAGTTTTGAAAGATTTAGAGCGCATTTCGACCCAATTTTGACCGCATTTTAACCTGATTTTGACCGAGTTTGACCAAGTCTGCCCCAAGTTGCAAAAACCGAGTACTCGCCTAGTAATTTCAAGTTCTGCAACCCTGGCGTAAAGTATTACCTGACTGTCTCCTATATCTGCTAAAACATAATCAAACCATGGAAGGGTCGGATGATTTTTAGCTGGTAAATACATACCGGCCTTCAACATAATCGACGCCAATCCTAATGTTTTCATTGAAGCAGTTTTACCCCCAGTGTTAGGTCCTGAGATCACAACCACCCTTGTTTCATTTTTAACTTTAATGTCAATTGGAACAGGAAAAGTAAACCGTTGACTTGTCACTCCATTTATCTCACACCAAAGAACAGAGTTTATAGATTTGGAAGCTATATTATGTGATAAACTTTTCAAAGAGGCCTCAAGAAGCAAAGGATGTTGTATACCTTCAATATCTACTGACAAGAGACCAGATTCGTTTAAAACTGGACATACCCCATTTATCCACCGAGCATGAGCAGCTCTTGCAATTGCAAAATCAATTTCAAGAACACTATCTAACAAGTGCTTAATCTCGAATTCCGATTCTGCGATTTCAGATGACAACAAACCTAATATGGCTTGTTCCTCAACTTTTTCAGCATTTGAAAGCCTGACTTCCATGTTGTTTAAGTCCACCGCTTCTTTGGGTTCCATAAAGTACGTTGCTCCCGAGCTGCTAACATTCAAAACTATACCATTTGGTAACAATGATTTATGAGAAGCCCGAATACCAACACATAATCTTGATCGGCGTTTGGTTACTAATGGTTTGTCGATACCCCCAGCCTGAAAAATCTTTGTGGATATGTCTTTTAATAAAGAGTCGAGATCTTCCATGTTACTTTTTCTTTCAGACCTAATAATCTCTAAATCTTCGCTGGCTCTATCAAGAATGATTGAGAGCTTACTGTCTATACAGAAGTCTATTTTCTGCTCCAGCTCCGTTAAAAAATTGCAATTCTGAAGAATTTCAAGCAGAGGATAGTACCTGTGTTAATTCAATAAATATGGTATCCAATAAACTACTTTGAACTGAAAATGTTTATCATGAGTATCTCAGTGACATGTTATATGTCAACTGTAACAGAATGCAAGAGACTAATAATCACATTCATTCACTTTATACAAAAGTTCATTCATAACACTGTGTTAGGTAATTTAAGGCTAATGCAATGAGATCAAAAGCCATAAAAAAAGATGTAATTTAGGGCTTTATACCTATCTGATTGTAGATTAACCTTCTCCAACTGAACAAACAAAACCTTAGCTGACTGTAATGTCCGTTTCACCGCACAAATCTCTCTGATCGAAAGCAACTGACCGGAAACAGCCGCCTCAACGATCACCGAAACATCTTCAATTCCTGAAAAATCAGGCGGTAAAGGAAGCGCGAAAGCAGCCGAAGTTTGATTTAAAAACTTCCTGCTCTCGTCAGGCGTTCGTCCAATCGGAACCTGACCGTTTAGGGCAGCCGTACCGGCCATCGTAGTAGAAGTGAAAGCGGAGATCTGGTTGCACACCGACGGCCATTCGAGAATGTTTAATGTTTCGGATTGTAGTGATTGTGCGAGGTTGAATCGGTGATGAGATGTATCTGCCGTGCATTTGATTGAAGGGAATTTGTGAATTGGAAGTGAGGGTTTTAAGGAAGTTGTGATGAAGAAGAAATTGTGGAGATACATTTACGTTGAAAAATGGAGGGTAATTAGATTTCTGTTATTTGTGAGAACATAATCTTCTTATCTTATATGATGGATAAACGGAACGGGGATAGAAAGGTTTATACAACAAAAAAGTGTGACCTTCGTGGCATTTACAAAAGTGTCAAGAAAAAAAAAAAATGAGAAATGAGAAAAATTTTCTTTCTAAAATTATTGAAATTATATGTTTACAAAGTTTTCTTGTTTAAAGTTTTTTATTTACTTCTGGATTAAGTAATGTACAGGGGTCTTGCAGTCATTATTTCAAAGTTGATTTTTGGGTTATAATTTTGAAAGGAGAAACTTTTGTGCTGAACCTGAAATGAAAGCTTAAAGACTTGGAGGACCTGGATGCAATTTATCTAATTTATATATATTTAATTTATTTCTTTTTAATTTATTATGCAGTTTTTCATCTATATCGAAATCTCTCTCTCTCTCTCTCCCTCTCTCTCTCTCTCTCTCTCTCTCTCTCAGTTTTAGGGTTTACTGTTTCATTTGATTTGTGAGTGATAACAAGATCAAACTGTATTGATCTTGTTAAGAGTGAATCATTGTGTAATTGAGTGAACTGGATCTTTTGTTTTCTTTGGTTTTAATTTGATTAATCTCTTGTTAATAGAGGTTTTATCCTATGGTGATTGAAGGATTATATCTTGTGATTCTTCTACTGTTTTGTTCATGGTATCAGAGCGGCAAGGTTGATTTTATTCGATCTCGTGATTCATTGTTGTCTAATTTTCAGATCTGAGAATTAGGGTTTCTGTTATTCAATCATATCTTTCAAGATTGGTTGAAAGTTTTACTGTTATTACTGTGTTTGGGTTCGACATCGACTTGTGAATTCTATTTTGGGTCAATTTTTTGCTAATCAGAAGTTATTTGGTGAGAAACCCTAATTTTTTTTATAAATTAGGGTTTGTTTATCTTTGATCTCCTTGTTCTTCCGCTGCAGATTTGTCTTCAAAGGGGAGTCTTGTGTTTATTCGTGTTTTTGTTTTACCCTAACCAGATCTCTACGCCCAACTCTTGATCTAGATCCTTTGAGATCTATGAAAACCTGATCAAGCGTAGATTGATCTTGACCAATTATACTGTAAATCATCTCTACATGTTGCCTGGTACCAGTACAAGACAATAGCTGCTCAGCGTATGGCGTATAATGTTGATTGTTGTTTGCCCTCGAGAAATTATCTCTGCAGACCTGGAACACGGATGGATGATCCGAGGGGTGGCCTCAATCAATCTGAGGATCAATCTGAAATTGATCCGTATAGCGTATTGCTGCTAAGCGGCTAGTGTATGTTTAGAGTGAGAAAGAACTGTGTGAGAGAGAAAGTGTATTTCTCTCTGACTGAAGTTCAGATCAGAATGATGTGAGATGTGGTGACCCAGGGGGTCTATTTATAGGTGTAGAATGTCCAAAATTCTCGGGATACACGTGTCAATCACTGAATGGTTATGTTACGTGAAGTATCCGGAATGTCGGTGGCGTGTGCTGACGTGGCTGCGTGCCGTTCACGTGCTGAATTAAAGGGCTTAAGCATAGAAGCTGCCTGCTATACGCTGGGCGGCGAATACTGAACGCTGAACAACACATAATTAAAGCTGCCAAATTTCATCATGTTTTGTGTCACTTGATCCACTTTTCTGTATAAAAATGATGTTTTTATGCGTGTATCCCCTAGGATACACCATTAAGTCCCCCCAGTTTAATGTCTTTATTTTTGTAAAAAATAAAGTCATTAAACTAATAATAAGTAATGCCTTTTTCCTCGAGAACAAGAACCTGCTGTGAAATGTCCCATTCATATTGATTATAAACGTTCCATATTAATTGATTTCGTTGCGAGGTTTTGACCTCTATATGAGACGTTTTTCAAAGACTGCATTCATTTTTAAAACAACCATAACCTTTATTTTATCTATAAAGGTTTAAAAAACATTACGTAGATTATCAAATAATGATAATCTAAAATATACCGTTTACACACGATCATTACATAATGGTTTACAATAAGAATATATTACATCAAAAATAATTTTCTTGAATGTAGTTTTTACATAATATCATACAAGCATGGACTCCAAATCTTGTCCTTATTTTAGTATGCAACAGCGGAAGCTCTTAATAATCACCTGAGAATAAACATGCTTAAAACGTCAACAAAAATGTTGGTGAGTTATAGGTTTAACCTATATATTATCAAATCATAATAATAGACCACAAGATTTCATATTTCAATATACATCCCATACATAGATATAAAAATCATTCATATGGTGAACACCTGGTAAACGACATTAACAAGATGCATATAAGAATATCCCCTATCATTCCGGGAAATCCTTCGGACATGATAAAAACGAATTCGAAGTACTAAAGCATCCGATACTTTGGATGGGGTTCGTTAGGCCCAATAGATCTATCTTTAGGATTCGCGTCAATTAGTAGATCGGTTTACTAATTCTTAGGCTACCAAGCAAAAGGGGCATATTCGGCTTCGATCATTCACCCATATAATGTAGTTTCATTTACTTGTGTCTATTTCGTAAAACATTTATAAAACTGCATGTATTCTCATCCCAAAATATTAGATTTTAAAAGTGGGACTATAACTCACTTTCACAGATTTTTACTTCGTCGGGAAGTAAGACTTGGCCACTGGTCGATTCACGAACCTATAACAAATATGTACATATATATCAAAGTATGTTCAAAATATATTTACAACATGTTTAATACGTTTTACTGTTTTAAGTTTATTAAGTCAGCTGTCCTTGTTAGTAACCTACAACTAGTTGTCCATAATTAGATGTACAGAAATAAATCGATATATGTTATCTTGAATCAATCCACGACCCAGTGTATACACGTCTCAGGCTAGATCACAACTCAAACTATCTATATTTTTGGAATCAACCTCAACCCTGTATAGCTAACTCCAACATTACTGCATATAGAGTGTCTATGGTTGTTCCAAATAATATATATAGATGGGTCGATATGATATGTCAAAACATTTGCATACGTGTCTATGGTATCCCAAGATTACATAATATATTAGAATACATGTATAATACATTATAAGTTAGCTAGGATATCATTAATATAGATTTGTTACCAATTTTCACGTAGCTACAACAAGCAAAAATAACCAATCTTGTTTTACCCATAACTTCTTCGTTTTAAATCCGTTTTGAGTGAATCCAATTGCTATGGTTTCATATTGAACTTAAGTTTATGAATATATACATAAAAAGTATAAGTTTATAGTCGTAATTACAGGTTACAAGTCGTTTTTGTAAAGGTAGTCATTTCAGTCGAAAGAACGACGTTTAGATGACCATTTTGGAAAAGATACTTCCACTTTGAGTTTAACCATGATTTTTGGATATAATTTCATGTTCATAAGAAAAATCATTTTCCCAGAAGAACAACTTTTAAATCAAAACTTATCATAGTTTTTAATTAACTAACCCAAAACAGCCCGCGGTGTTACTACAACGGCGTATATCCGGTTTTACGGTGTTTTTCGTGTTTTTCGGTTTTAAATAATTAAGTTAGCATATCATATAGATATAGAATATGTGTTTAGTTGATTTTAAAAGTCAAGTTAGAAGGATTAACTTTTGTTTGCGAACAAGTTTAGAATTAACTAAACTATATTTTAGTGATTTCAAGTTTAAACCTTCGAATAAGGTAGTTTTATATATATGAATCGAATGATGTTATGAACATCATTACTACCTCAGGTTTTGTGGATAAACCTACTGGAAATGAGAAAAATAGATCTAGCTTCAAAGGATCCTTGGATGGCTTGAAAGTTCTTGAAGCAGAATCATGACACGAAAACAAGTTCAAGTAAGATTTCCACTCGAAATAAGATTGTTATAGTTATAGAAATTGAATCAAAGTTTGAATATAAGTATTACCTTGTATTAGAAAGATATCTTACTGTAAATAAGAAAGATTTCTTGAAGATGGATGATTACTTTACAAGTTTGGAAGTAAGCTAGCAAGCTTGAAAGTATTCTTGATTTTATGAAACTAGAACTTATAGAATTTATGAAGAACACTTAGAACTTGAAGATAGAACTTGAGAGAGATCACTTAGATGAATAAAATTGAAGAATGAAAGTGTTTGTAGGTGTTTTTGGTCGTTGGTATATGGATTAGATATAAAGGATGTGTAATTTTGTTTTCATGTAAATAAGTCATGAATGATTACTCATATTTTTGTAATTTTTTGAGATATTTCATGCTAGTTGCCAAATGACGGTTCCCACATGTGTTAGGTGACTCACATGGGCTGCTAAGAGCTTATCATTGGAGTGTATATACCAATAGTACATACATCTAAAAGCTGTGTATTGTACGAGTACGAATACGGGTGCATACGAGTAGAATTGTTGATGAAACTGAACGAGGATGTAATTGTAAGCATTTTTGTTAAGTAGAAGTATTTTGATAAGTGTCTTGAAGTCTTTCAAAAGTGTATGAATACATATTAAAACACTACATGTATATACATTTTAACTGAGTCGTTAAGTCATCGTTAGTCGTTACATGTAAATGTTGATTTGAAAAATTAAGTTAACGATCTTGGTAAATGTTGTTAACCAAATATTTATTATATCTAATGAGATGTTAAATTATTATATTATCATGATATTATGATATCTTAATATATCTTAATATGATATATATACATTTAAATGTCGTTACAACGATAATCGTTACATATATGTCTCGTTTTGAAATCCTTAAGTTAGTAGTCTTGTTTTTACATATGTAGTTCATTGTTAATATACATAATGACATGTTTACTTATAATTTATCATGATTAAAAATAGTGTAACAATATCTTAATATGATTCATATGTAACTAATAAGACGTTGTTATAACGATAATCGTTATATATATCGTTTCGAGTTTCTTAATTCAATAAACACAATTTTATGTATATAACTCATTGTTAAAATACCTAATGAGATACTTACTTATCATAATATCATGTTAACTATATATATATATATATATAATCATATATATGTCATCATATAGTTTTTACAAGTTTTAACGTTCGTGAATCACCGGTCAACTTGGGTGGTCAATTGTCTATATGAAACCTATTTCAATTAATCAAGTCTTAACAAGTTTGATTGCTTAACATGTTGGAAACACTTAATCATGTAAATATCAATTTCATTTAATATATATAAACATGGAAAAGTTCGGGTCACTACAGTACCTACCCGTTAAATAAATTTCGTCCCGAAATTTTAAGCAGTTGGAGGTGTTGACGTATCTTCTGGAAATAAGTGTGGGTATTTCTTCTTCATCTGATCTTCTCGTTCCCAGGTGAACTCGGGTCCTCTACGATCATTCCATTGAACCTTAACAATTGGTATCTTGTTTTGTTTAAGTCTTTTAACCTCACGATCCATTATTTCGACGGGTTCTTCGATGAATTGAAGTTTTTTGTTGATTTGGATTTCGTCTAACGGAATAGTGAGATCTTCTTTAGAAAAACATTTCTTTAAATTCGAGACGTGGAAAGTCTTATGTACAGCCACGAGTTGTTGAGGTAACTCAAGTCGGTAAGCTACTGGTCCGACACGATCAATAATCTTGAATGGTCCAATATACCTTGGATTTAATTTCCCTCGTTTACCAAATTGAACAATGCCTTTCCAAGGTGCAACCTTAAGCATGACCATCTCTCCAATTTCAAATTCTATATCTTTTCTTTTAATGTCGGCGTAGCTCTTTTGTCGACTTTGAGCGGTTTTCAACCGTTGTTGAATTTGGATGATCTTCTCGGTAGTTTCTTGTATTATCTCCGGACCCGTAATCTGTCTATCCCCCATTTCACTTCAACAAATCGGAGACCTGCACTTTCTACCATAAAGTGCTTCAAACGGCGCCATCTCAATGCTTGAATGGTAGCTGTTGTTGTAGGAAAATTCTGCTAACGGTAGATGTCGATCCCAACTGTTTCCAAAATCAATAACACATGCTCGTAGCATGTCTTCAAGCATTTGTATCGTCCTTTCGCTTTGCCCATCAGTTTGTGGGTGAAAGGCAGGACTCATGTCTAGACGAGTTCCTAATGCTTGCTGTAATGTCTGCCAGAATCTTGAAATAAATCTGCCATCCCTATCAGAGATAATAGAGATTGGTATTCCATGTTTGGAAACGACTTTCTTGAAATACAGCCGTGCTAACTTCTCCATCTTGTCATCTTCTCTTATTGGCAGGAAGTGTGCTGATTTGGTGAGACGATCAACTATTACCCAAATAGTATCAAAACCACTTACAGTCCTTAGCAATTTAGTGATGAAATCCATGGTAATGTTTTCCCATTTCCATTCCGGGATTTCGGGTTGGTGAAGTAGACCTGATGGTTTCTGATGCTCCGCTTTGACCTTAGAACACGTCAAACATTCCCTTACGTATTTAGCAACATCGGCTTTCATTCCTGGCCATCAAAAATGTTTCTTGAGATCCTTGTACATCTTTCCCGTTCCAGGATGTATTGAGTATCTGGTTTTATGAGTTTCTCTAAGTACCATTTCTCTCATATCTCCAAATTTTGGTACCCAAATTCTTTCAGCCCTATACCGGGTTCCATCTTCCCGAATATTAAGATGCTTCTCCGATCCTTTGGGTATTTCATCCTTTAAATTTCCCTCTTTTAAAACTGCTTGTTGCGCCTCCTTTATTTGAGTAGTAAGGTTAATGTGAATCATTATATTCATAGCTTTTACTCGAATGGGTTCTCTATCCTTTCTGCTCAAGGCGTCGGCTACCACATTTGCCTTTCCCGGGTGGTAACGAATCTCTAAATCGTAATCCTTCAACAATTCAATCCACCTACGCTGCCTCATATTCAGTTGTTTCTGATTAAATATGTGTTGAAGACTTTTGTGGTCGGTATATATAATACTTCTGACCCCATATAAGTAGTGCCTCCAAGTCTTTAATGCAAAAACAACCGCGCCTAATTCCAAATCATGCGTCGTATAATTCTGTTCGTGAATCTTCAATTTTCTAGACGCATAAGCAATTACTTTCATTCGTTGCATTAATACACAACCGAAACATTGCTTTGAGGCGTCACATTATATCACAAAATCATCATTCCCTTCAGGTAATGACAATATAGGTGCCGTAGTTAAATTTTTCTTTAACAATTGAAACGCTTTCTCTTGTTCATCTTTCCATTCAAATTTCTTCCCTTTATGCGTTAATGCAGTCAAGGATTTTGCTATTCTGGAAAAGTCTTGGATGAACCTTCTGTAGTAACCAGCTAGTCCTAAAAACTGGCGTATGTGTTTCGGAGTTTTCGGGGTTTCCCACTTTTCAACGGTTTCAATCTTTGCTGGATCCACCTGAATACCTTCTTTGTTCACTATGTGACCGAGGAATTGAACTTCTTCCAACCAAAATGCACACTTTGAAAACTTAGCGTACAGTTTTTCTTTTCTCAGCAACTCTAGCACTTTTCTCAAATGTTCTTCGTGCTCTTGATCATTCTTCGAGTAAATAAGTATGTCATCGATGAAAACAATGACAAACTTGTCAAGATATGGCCCACACACTCAGTTCATGAGGTCCATGAACACAGCTGGTGCGTTAGTCAATCCAAACGGCATAACCATAAACTCGTAATGACCGTAACGCGTCCTAAAATCAGTCTTTAGAATATCATCCTCCTTCACCCGCATTTGATGATATCCAGAACGTAAATCAATCTTCGAATAAACAGACGATCCTTGGAAACTCTTTATGACATCCGAAATCAATTAAGTGTAGTATGGAAAACCTCGAAAATATCTTGGAAACTCTTTATGACATCCGAAATCAATTAAATCAATACCCTCAAACGGGTGTTGATGACAATTTGTTCGGTCAATCTTGGATCACGAATAATGAAACAATAACTGGTTTTGAAATCTGTGGAGATTATCATTCAACATGGGAATGTTATTATTACGTTCCTATGGAAAATTATGCACCCACGGAACCTGAATGGAATGATTATGAAGAATATAAGCCAAATTGAGATTATTCCCAAGAATATATCCAAACTCAACAACCAGAGGACGAGGAAAATTATGTGTCTGAAAATTCTTTAGATTATATGAAAATCAAACTCGAAGAACTTGATGCTCAAAATGAACAAATGAGAGAGTTTGTAAATAGGCAAGCTGAAACTCTATCAGATTACACACCTGTTGATCTGAGGAATATTGTGCAAGAAAATCTCATATCATCGAATTTTGATGAATTCGAGAGCTCCGAAATCACCAATTATCCCGATGATACTTATTATTCAACTTTACCAATTTCACAACATATCGACACATTAGCCTCAATCGACGAAATCATCGATCCATCAATGGATGAAGAAGAAGAAGTAAGGGTGACAAATTGGTACTCTTGGGAAAACGATAACGTTGAAAATTTTACCCCCAAGAACAAAGTGGTGGAACCAATAAGGACCGTTAATGAAGAAGAAATTACTTCGATCCAGCCACAACCTTCCAACCCAATATTCTCAATAGACGAGTCATCTACCGAAGATGAACCACGAGCTGTAATAGATAATGACACCTCGGATTTCACCCAATTGGGTAATAGAGGTGAAAACTTTAATCCCGAGAATAAACGGAAGGAAATGTTAGGAATTGTCCACCCTATAGTATGTATGTCGGTGTATATCGATCCATTTGACCAAGAACCAGAAAAGAGACATATCCATTTACTAAAAGCTACACTTAAAAAAGAATTAAGTAGTGACGATCGGGTGGGTATAAACTTTAAACCCATTGATATATTTTATACCACCCGAGATGTAAATGACTGGCTCACTATTTTAATTCGTGGAACTTATTCTACCGACTTCACATGTCGTCAGCTAAGTGTGGGGAAGTCTAACCCCACTTAACGTTAAATTAGGGGTTCGGGTTAGTGCATAACTCGTTAATAAAAATGCATGATGAGTAAGGGTAAAAGACGCATTTTCAAAAATTAGCAAACAGTTCAGAAAAGCAACCATTCTTGAAGAAAAACATGTGTGATAAAACAAGAAGGAATGAACGATGAGGTGCACCATCTATCATTCGACGAGCTTTGTAATTACAAACTGGGTATTATTAATCACTTTTCTACACTAATCACCCTCATGAATTTATAATTAGAGTCTGATTTCATGCAAATGAGGGCATTGCATGATCTCAAGTGTGGGGAAGGGTTATAAATTCTCTCGGGTTTATACTTGGCTTATTTTCTAAATATTGTGAAAATTTTAAAATTTTTCAACTAAATGAATTCAAAATCATATTTATACATATTTATGAACGATAAAACTAGGTGTTAATGTCGAAATTATTGTTACCTCGAAAAGGACATAAATTGAGAAACAACTAAAACGCTTGAATTTATTTATTATGATATAAAAAGACGCATGAAAAAAGCCAAGTGTGGGGAGAATGTACCAAGTTATTCAATTAAGAACTATCTATCACATGTTTCTGTAAAGTTATTGCAGGTGCTTTTGTTTTGGACTAAATTAACTGTTTTACCCGATGAAAGAAAAGAAAAGATGGATCTACACGATGAATCAATTCCATCATTAAAAGGAAGTAAAGTCTTCCGAAAAAGACACGCGCTTCTTGATTTAGGTCAAGAAGTTGTCGTCCAGACCAGCTGTAGGTTGACAAAATATCTAGAAAAGTCATCTCTAAAATCAGCAGGAAATCCACGGACCTCAGCATCAAACAGGGTCGCCATGTGGTCAGACTTATCCTATCCATGAGAGGATCTGTCTCGTAAAATGGGGAGGGCGCCGTGCAAATTAGCTTGATAAGACTAATGAATCAGACCTCCAGAAAGGATAATCTCCTTAAAGATTAAAAATCAGCTTTTAAGCCTGATATTACTCAATCCTTGAGATTGACCTTAAAAATTGAGAATTACAAACTCATGAAATTCGATGATATCTAAACTCGAGCTTGAACGAGAAAATATTTTGATCAAAAATAAAACCGATTTGTTTTCTAAAAACCCATTTTCAATGCGTTCATTACCATTGAACGTAAAATCCTGAGAATTCAC
Organism: Rutidosis leptorrhynchoides; assembly: GCF_046630445.1. NCBI lineage: Eukaryota > Viridiplantae > Streptophyta > Magnoliopsida > Asterales > Asteraceae > Rutidosis > Rutidosis leptorrhynchoides. Next base: position 263,310,428 of record NC_092335.1, read on the forward strand.
CTGGAATTTATTAGGTCACCTGAACCAAATCGGGTGTCAACCGTAAGAACGGTGGTTGCATAGCATGGTCGAAGACAGGACCTTGTGCCAGACCGAAAAATTATAGGATGATCTTTACTATTGCTCCTACAAAGGATAGTAATAGCATCCGACACGTTTTAGACCATGAACAAATGCATGTCATTAGACATTGCCTTAACAGTTTCTTGTTCATCACTTTCCTTTACAACCGGATGGTAGTTTGCTGAAAGGTAATATACGGGACAAGTAAACTGGATGTGTTGCTTTCCTAATACAAGGTTAGCAAGTGGGTAACACAAAACCGCAAGTGTTGAGATAAAATTTTCAAATCTGAAACCCCCAAAACCCACAAAAATATTTTGCAACACCGGTGAAGGGTTATTCCGGAAAACTTATCTAGGACAAAAGCTAGAATGAAATTTTCAAATGATCAAATGTTTTCACAAAAATCCAATTTCCTTAAAGGATCTAAATTTTCATAGTCATGTGGGACTGTAAACCACACCGTTACTATCATTGTCTATACCGCCGTATCAAAATCACTGATGTATAAAGTGTGAAGAATAAAGAAGTGATTCGTGTGATTTAATTTCAAGTTATGTATTGCTTGAGGACAAGCAACGTTCAAGTGTGGGGATATTTGATAGTGCTCCAAATGAACATATATTTAGTAGCAATATCCTTCCAATATGTAAAGTTTTCAGTTGCAATTGTTCTATTTTCAAGTAATATTCGTTTATATTAAATAAGTGCGAAGACAAAAGGCGAAAACGAAGATTCGAAGACAAAAACGTCCAAAATGCTCAAACGTACAAGATACAATCCAAGTGGTTCCATTTATTGATGAGAAACGTCTAAAAATTACAAGAGTACAAGTTGCGGAACGCAAAGTACAAGATATTAAATTATACGAAAAAGCGTTCGAAAATCCGGAACCTGCACCTGAGCCAACTATCAACGCCCGATGCAACGGACCAAAAATTACAAGTCTACTATGCACAAGAATATAATATAATATTTAAATAATTATATAAATTATTTATATATTATATATTATATCAAAAAAACGTCGACAAGCAAATGGCCAAAAGTTGGTGAGCTGGAGTGCGTTACTTCGCGATCTCGGAGCTGGAAGGCACATTTGCTTCGCGATCTCGGAGCAGCAATTTCAGGATCTGCCTATAAAAGGCCACGAAATCTGACTAGTTTATACACACAAATTTTAATCTATCTCTCTGTAATATATAATAAATAAATAAATAAATATATATATATATATATATATATATATATATATATATATATATATATATATATATATATTAGTTAGTTTGGGTAATGTAAAGGTTATTTTACGGGTTTTGAAGTCGAAGCTCTGTCCGTGTAACACTACGCGATAAATAATCAATGTAAGCTATGTTCTCCTTTTTAAATTAATTTCTGGTACTTAAGTTATTATTATGATTATTTGAGCCGAAGTAATCGTGATGTTGGGCTAAATATTAAGACGGGGTTATTGGGCTTTGGACCATAATTGGGGTTTGGACAAAAGAACGAGACTTGTGGAAATGGGACTATGGGTTATTAATGGACTTTATATTTGATTAATATAGAGATTTACAATTTGACGTAGTTATATATAACCACATACGCTTGATCAGGTACGGTAGGCGGGATATTTATAAATACGAATTATTGTTCATTTGACCGGACACGGGGATGAATTAATAGTCACTGGACTCATTAAAACAGGGGCGGATTACATTCAAGGATAATTGGTGTAATTGTTAACAAAGTATTAAAACCTTGGATTACACGCAGTCGATAACCTGGTGTATTCATTAGACAAAGTATTAAGACTTTGTTACAGTTCGAATCCCCAATTAGTTGGAATATTTGACTTCGGGTATAAGGTTAATTTGGCGAAGACCCTCGCACTTTATAATTATGACCGATGGACTATTATGGACAAAACCAGATGGACTTATCGAATAATCCAGGACAAAGGACAATTAACCCAGGGTAATAAATTAAAATCAAAACGTCAAACATCATGGTTACGGAAGTTTAAATAAGTATAATTATTTTATTTTATATTTCATCGTACCTTTAATTATCGTCATTTATATTTTGCATTAGGTTTTAATTGTGACTTAAAATATAAAATCAACAAACCGGTCATTAAACGGTAAACCCCCTTTTATATATTATTACTATATATAATATATTTTGTACAAATATAATTGTTTAAAAATATAGTGTAAAATAAGTCGTCTCCCTGTGGAACGAATCGGACTTACTAAAAACTATACTACTCTATGATTAGGTACACTGCCTATAGTGTTGTAGCAAGGTTTAGGTATATCCCATCTGTAAATAAATAATTAAAACTTGTGTAATCTGTATCGCTTTTCGTATCAGAAATATATAGTATTTCGCGTACACCTCGCACGACATCAACTATCCAAAGGCTTCAATGGGAAACTTAATTTAGCACAAAATTCTCTACTCATATAGCTTCTATCCGCACCCGAATCAAATAAAACATAAGCAGATTTATCGCCAATAAGAAACGTACCCGTAACAAGCTCCGGGTCTTCCTGTTCTTCTGCCGCATTAATATTGAAAACTCTTCCACGACCCTGCCCATTAGTATTCCCCTGATTCGGGCAATTTCTAATAATGTGGCCCAGTTTTCCACATTTATAACAAATAGCGTTGGTATTACTTGCTCCGACACTATTCGTTTCGGCATTACTTGTTCCGACATTATTTGTTCCTTTAGTTCTGTTAAACTTTGGTCCGTAGACCTCACACTTTGTAGCGCTATGACCATTTCTTTTACACCTGTTGCAAAATGTTGTGCAAAACCCCTGATGATTTTCTTCACACCTATGACATGGCTGTTTTTGGTTTTTGTTGCTGTTGTTGTTATTGAGGTTGTTGTTGGGATTATTATTGTTGTTGAAACGGTTGTTGTAATTGTTGTTGTTGTTGGGATGTTTGTTGTAGTTATTGTTAGGATTGCGGTTATTGTTGCGATTGTTGTTGCGGTTGTTGGGATAGGTGTTGCGATTGTGGTTGTAATTGTTGTTGTTGTTGTACTGGTGACTCTTGTCACCGTTTTCCTCCCACTTCCTCTTGAGTTATTTCGTGTTGGCTTCTTCGGCCGCCTGCTCTTTAATTCTTCCCTCAATCTGATTTATGAGTTTATTAGCCATTCGACTTGCCTTCTGTATAGAAGCGGGCTCGTGTGAACTCACATCTTCTTGAATCCTTACTGGTAACCCTTTTACAAACGCGTCGATCTTCTCTTCTTCATCTTCGAATGCTCCCGGACACAATAGGCACAACTCTGTGAATCATCGTTCATATGTGGTAACATCGAACCCTTGTGTTTGTAACTCTCTAAGTTCTGCCTTGAGTTTATTGACTTCGTTTCTAGGACGGTACTGCTCATTCATCAATTTCTTGAACGCCGACCACGGTAGTGCGTAAGCAGCATTTTGTCCTACCTGTTCAAGATAGGTGTTCCACCACGTTAACGCAGTACCTGTGAAGGTATTTGTAGAATACTTAACTTTGTCCTCTTCAGTACACTTACTTATAGCAAACACCGATTCAACTTTCTCGGTCCACCGTTTCAATCCAATTGGTCCTTCGGTTCCATCAAATTCCAAAGGTTTGCAGGCAGTGAATTCTTTGTAGGAGCATCCTACACGATTTCTTGCACCGTTAGATGCATTGCTAGATCAGAGTTATTGTTGGTATGTAGCGCAGCCTGTACTGCGGCTATGTTTGCAGCAAGAAAGGTACGAAATTCCTCTTCGCTCATATTCATGGTGTGTCGAGTAGTCGGTGCCATTTCCTTCAAAATAGCCAACTGAATCGAGTTAATCATACAAAATATTAAGAGTAGTCAATAGTATTTCGTAGCATAATATGAACTCATTTATAAAAGCTTTTTCTTCATATTAGCGTTTTATAAGTTTAAATTCGGGTACTACCTACCCGTTAAGTTCATACTTAGTAGCTAATATACAATTCAACTACTATAATTCCATATGAAAATCAGATTATAATAATATATCACATATAAATATTCTTCAAACTTACAACATCGCTATATTACATATAACATGAAATATAGTACACTTTGATACGGGACAGTTTTGAAGATAAATCTAGTTAATACGCAAGTTGTTCAGCAAAGGAAATAAAGACACGTAATTCATAAGTCCAGAAACAAGTCATGCATTCTGGTTTTACTAAGACGACTTCCCATCCTTGGTCTTGTGAAAAATAACCGTTATGACCATTGGCTAGGCAGCATGTTGTAATGTCGTCAAAAGGACGAGGGTTTCGTAATGTCCAACAGCCCCGTAATAATCTAAAAACCTTGTTTCTCACCCCATCTACTGAATCCGTCACTTGTGGGAAGGTTTTATTTAAAAGTTGCAATCCAATGTTCTTTTTCTCACTTTGGTGAGAAGCGAACATCACTAACCCGTAAGCATAACATGCTTCTTTATGTTGCATGTTAGAAGCTCTTTCTAATTCACGAAATCCTATGTTGGGATAGGTTGAGTCAAAATAGGTTCTTAACCCGTAGCGTAAAATTGCATTTGGGTTCCCCGCATTTAACGCTTTAAAGAAAACACGGCGTAACTTACGGTCTCCCCAATGTGATATACCCCACCTATCAAAGGAAAGCCTTTTATAAACTAAGGCATTTCTGGAAAGTCTTTCAAATGTTTGACAAGTTAATTTCGCCATAACTAAATGTGCTGATGAATTCTGACCGACTCTAGACAAGATTTCCTCAATCATATCCTCTGGTAGGTCTTCTAAAATATTCGGTTGTCTACCCTTAACGTCCATTTTGTTTTTATACTGTAAAATAGACAAGGATTAGATTCGTAAAAGATAATTAACAAACAATACAAGCAATTTTTACATAGAACATAAAAGTACAAGCACACTACAATACATATAATACACAACATGATTACAACCTTCTAATCTGAATCACTGGTTTCTTCTTCTTCGGACTTGATTCGTTTTCCTAATTTTCTAGGAATATATGGTGTTCCTCTAATACGAGCCGTCGTTTTCCATAATGGTTTAGAAAAACCTGGTGGTTTAGAGGTTCCCGGGTCATTGTTACATTTTAGGAAATACGGATGTTGTCGATACATATAAAGTTCATCGGGGTTGGAATCGGGTTTCTCTATTTTTATACCTTTTCCCTTATTATTTTCTTTCGCTTTATTAAACTGGGTCGAGGTATTTTCTATAACATCATCGGAATCCTCATCGGGATCAGATTCATCGGAAAATTGGTAATCTTTCCAATATTTTGTTTCCTCGGCGGAAACACCATTGACCATTATTAACTTTGGTCCGTTGGTTGAGGATTTTCTGTTATTTAATCGATTTACTATAGGTATCAATATTTCTTCCTCCGGAACCTCTTCTTCTTCTGGTTCCTCCTCTTCCGATTCATCCTCTTCTGGTTCCTTTTCTTCCGGTTCCTCCTCTTCCGGTTCCTCTTCGGGAATTTGTGAATCTTCCCAAAATATATTCGACTCTTCATTATTATTAGGTGAATCAATGGGATTTGTACTAGAGGTAGACATCTATCACACAATATCAAACACGTTAAGAGATTAATATATCACATAATATTTATATGTTAATAATATATAGTTTCCACCAAAAAAATGTTATGCAATCGTTTTTGAAGAAAAACACGGTCAAAGTCCAGACTCACTAATGCATCCTAACAAACTCGGTAAGACACACTAATACAATTTTCTGGTTCTCAAAGACCAACGCTCAGATACCAACTGAAATTTCCCGTTCATATTGATTATAAACGTTCCATATTAATTGATTTCGTCGCGAGGTTTTGACCTCTATATGAGACGTTTTTCAAAGACTGCATTCATTTTTAAAACAACCATAACCTTTATTTTATCTATAAAGGTTTAAAAAGCATTACGTAGATTATCAAATAATGATAATCTAAAATATACCGTTTACACACGACCATTACATAATGGTTTACAATAAGAATATATTATATCAAAAATAAGTTTCTTGAATGCAGTTTTTACATAATATCATACAAGCATGGACTCCAAATCTTGTTCTTATTTTAGTATGCAACAACGGAAGCTCTTAATAATCACCTGAGAATAAACATGCTTAAAACGTCAACAAAAATGTTGGTGAGTTATAGGTTTAACCTATATATTATCAAATCATAATAATAGACCACAAGATTTCATATTTCAATATACATCCCATACATAGAGATAAAAATCATTCATATGGTGAACACCTGGTAACCGACATTAACAAGATGCATATAAGAATATCCCCTATCATTCCGGGAAATCCTTCGGACATGATAAAAACGAATTCGAAGTACTAAAGCATCCGGTACTTTGGATGGGGTTCGTTAGGTCCAATAGATCTATCTTTAGGATTCGCGTCAATTAGTAGATCGGTTTACTAATTCTTAGGCTACCAACCAAAAGGGGCATATTCGGCTTCGATCATTCACCCATATAATGTAGTTTCATTTACTTGTGTTTATTTCGTAAAACATTTATAAACTGCATGTATTCTCATCCCAAAATATTAGATTTTAAAAGTGGGACTATAACTCACTTTCACAGATTTTTACTTCGTCGGGAAGTAAGACTTGGCCACTGGTCGATTCACGAACCTATAACAAATATGTACATATATATCAAAGTATGTTCAAAATATATTTACAACATGTTTAATACGTTTTACTGTTTTAAGTTTATTAAGTCAGCTGTCCTTGTTAGTAACCTACAACTAGTTATCCATAATTAGATGTACAGAAATAAATCGATATATGTTATCTTGAATCAATCCACGACCCAATGTATACACGTCTCAGGCTAGATCATAACTCAAACTATATATATTTTTGGAATCAACCTCAACCCTGTATAGCTAACTCCAACATTACTGCATATAGAGTGTCTATGGTTGTTCCAAATAATATATATAGATGGGTCGATATGATATGTCAAAACATTTGTATACATGTCTAATGTATCCCAAGATTACATAATATATTAGAATACATGTATAATACAATATAAGTTAGCTAGGATATGATTAATATAGATTTGTTACCAATTTTCACGTAGCTACAACAAGCAAAAATAACCAATCTTGTTTTACCCATAACTTCTTCGTTTTAAATCCGTTTTGAGTGAATCCAATTGCTATGGTTTCATATTGAACTTAAGTTTATGAATCTATACAGAAAAAGTATATGTTTATCGTCAGAATTACAGGTTACAAGTCGTTTTTTTAAAGGTAGTCATTTCAGTCGAAAGAACGACGTCTAGATGACCATTTTGGAAAAGATACTTCCACTTTGAGTTTAACCATGATTTTTGGATATAGTTTCATGTTCATAAGAAAAATCATTTTCCCAGAAGAACAACTTTTAAATCAAAATTTATCATAGTTTTTAATTAACTAACCCAAAACAGCCCGCGGTGTTACTACAACGGCGTATATCCGGTTTTACGGTGTTTTTCGTGTTTTCCGGTTTTAAATCATTAAGTTAGCATATAATATAGATATAGTACATGTGTTTAGTTGATTTTAAAAGTCAAGTTAGAAGGATTAACTTTTGTTTGTGAACAAGTTTATAATTAACTAAAGTATGTTCTAGTGATTTCAAGTTTAAACCTTCGAATAAGGTAGTTTTATATATATGAATCGAATGATGTTATGAACATCATTACTACCTCAGGTTTTGTGGATAAACTTACTGAAAATGAGAAAAATAGATCTAGCTTCAAAGGATCCTTGGATGGCTTGAAAGTTCTTGAAGCAGAATCATGACACGAAAACAAGTTCAAGTAAGATTTTCACTAGAAATAAGAATCAAAGTTTGAATATGAGTATTACCTTGTATTAGAAAGATATCTTACTGTAAATAAGAAAGATTTCTTGAAGTTGAACGATCACTTTACAAGATTGGAAGTAAGCTAGCAAACTTGGAAGTATTCTTGATTTTATGAAACTAGAACTTATAGAATTTATGAAGAACACTTAGAACTTGAAGATAGAACTTGAGAGAGATCACTTAGATAAAGAAAATTGAAGAATGAAAGTGTTTGTAGGTGTTTTTGGTCGTTGGTATATGGATTAGATATAAAGGATGTGTAATTTTGTTTTCATGTAAATAAGTCATGAATGATTACTCATATTTTTGTAATTTTATGAGATATTTCACGCTAGTTGCCAAATGATGGTTCCCACATGTTTTAGGTGACTCACATGGGCTGCTAAGAGCTGATCATTGGAGTGTATATACTAATAGTACATACATCTAAAAGCTGTGTATTGTACGAGTACGAATACGGGTGCATACGAGTAGAATTATTGATGAAACTGAACGAGGATGTAATTGTAAGCATTTTTGTTAAGTAGAAGTATTTTGATAAGTGTCTTGAAGTCTTTCAAAAGTGTATGAATACATATTAAAACACTACATGTATATACATTTTAACTGAGTCGTTAAGTCATCGTTAGTCGTTACATGTAAATGTTGATTTGAAACCTTTAAGTTAACGATCTTGTTAAATGTTGTTAACCAAATATTTATTATATCTAATGAGATGTTAAATTATTATATTATCATGATATTATGATATCTTAATATATCTTAATATGATATATATACATTTAAATGTCGTTACAACGATAATCGTTACATATATGTCTCGTTTCGAAATCCTTAAGTTAGTAGTCTTGTTTTTACATATGTAGTTCAATGTTAATATACATAATGACATGTTTACTTATCATTTATAATGATAAAAAATAGTGTAACAATATCTTAATATGATTCATATGTAATTAATAAGACGTTGTTATAACGATAATCGTTATATATATCGTTTCGAGTTTCTTAATTCAATAAACACAATTTTATGTATATAACTCATTGTTAAAATATCTAATGAGATACTTACTTATCATAATATCATGTTAACTATATATATATATATAATCATATATATGTCATCATATAGTTTTTACAAGTTTTAACGTTCGTGAATCACCGGTCAACTTGGGTGGTCAATTGTCTATATGAAACCTATTTCAATTAATCAACTCTTAACAAGTTTGATTGCTTAACATGTTGGAAACACTTAATCATGTAAATATCAATTTCATTTAATATATATAAACATGGAAAAGTTTGGGTCACTACATGCTGTAGCCGAACTTTTTCTGCCATGTCAGTTATTTTTTGATCATTGTCTGCAAAAAGTACCTCTTTTTTGATTTTGAATTTCATTTTCCAATTTTTTCTTTTCCCGCATATTTACGCAATTAACACGTGGCATCATATCATCCATACGATTAACCGCCAACTATTCATCTTCCACTTCGCTATTTAAGACCCGAATTTTTCTGCTTTGCATTTACTTCATCCTGAATTTACTTCTCTTCATCTACCTTAAAATATTTATTAAGAATTCTGTTTTTAACTAATCATCAATGGCTATCCATAATGTTGAAGATATTTCAAGTAGAATTTCATCACTTTATCTTGATCGTGTAAGGATTGCATTCCCCAAATTTTTTGGGGCCGATGCTGTTATTCCAGGTCCACATGATCGTGCCTCTCGTCCTCCTTCTGGAAAGGTTGCCATTTACGGTCGTGCTCTATATTTTTCTCAGCTGCGTATTTCTTTTACAAAATTCTTCTTAGACGTCTGTTGCTTCTATGGTGTTAGTGTTGGGCAATTCGAGCCTATGTCCATTCGTAAGATCTTGCTGTTTGAGATGTATTGTATGGCTCAAAATTTGGCACCATCTGTGCGTATTTTTTCTTATCTGGCAACTATAAAACCTTATGCTAAAGGGTGGTTTTGCATTAATCTGCATGGGTTTTTGCTTAATTCCGGGGATACAAATGAAGATTGGCAGAATAGTTTCTTTTTCATCAATAGTGAAGTTATTCCAAATGATTGTCTGAAGGCTCGCTATTGGCATACATCACTTGATCCTCACAGAGTTACTCATCCAAGGATAACTCCTGATGAACGCAAGTTATTAAATTTAATGAAAAAAGAAAAAATTCCAAATCGTCGATACCCTGAACATATGCTTTCTTTATGCTCCTTTAATGCTGAATGGGATGCAGAAGCCCGTGGATGTGCTATTGTTATGCTAAAAAACAAAGGTATATTCGGTTTATAATTTGTTCATTTTGTTTTGTTGTCTGTGTACTAATTATTGTATACTGTTTTTTTAGTGATTACTCCGCTTGCCACCTTGCGTTATACGAAATTCAATGAATTGCAATTTGTTTCTGAAAAATTGGTTGATGAGACCCTTGAAAATAGTTTGTGCGAAAACGAGCTTGAGGATGAAGATGACGCTCCTTTAAATCGAGCAAATTCGAGGAAACGTCGTGCTGCTGGTAACCTTACTTTTGAATCAATAGCAGAAGAAAACCTTTATTGCTTTTTTCACATGCCCAGCAATGGTGGTTATTATAATGTTGATCCTGATAAATACCCAATATTGAATTGTGAATCTTCTTTTCTGGATTGGAAAAACTTTTTGAATAAAAACTGTTATTTTAATTCAGCCATGGCATCGAAAGAAGAAGCACAGAGAAGACTTGCTCTTCCGCCCCCCGCTCAGTGTAGCAGAATAGGGGAGAGCAGTTCTCAAATTAGTATTCCTAATTTAGATACTGCTGGTTTGACATCCCTCTTAACTGGTCCTCCTGGTAGCTATGAGGATTTTATGAAGTATCTCGAAGTCATGCTGTCTCCTTCACTTATTAACTTTTTTGAGGGTTTATCTGATGGTGATGCCCGAAAATGTAAAGCACAAGGCATTATCTGGAATATTGCATCTGAATTCAATAGTCTGAGGCGTTTAGAGCGTTCTGACCAAGTGCATCGTGATAAGTCTGAAAAAATTGAGAAAAACACAGAGGCTTTGAAAGCTACAAAGCTTGAGTTAGATGCTGCTATCGCTGCAAAGAATGCTGCTGAGGCTCGTTATGTTGAATTGGCTACAAAAGAAAAATGGTATCATCACAAGATTGGGACATTAACTCAATATGAAACATCTTTAAGAGAACAATTGGAATTAAGCCAGAGTGAGACCAGGCATCTTATTGAAGGTGTTCCAAAGATTGTGAAGAGTGCTTTTACTTCTGAAAAGCTAACTAAGCCGTTCAACGAATTTATAACTGTTGCGCTGGACGCTGACCGGATACGATTTCTTGAGAGGTTGAAAAATGAAATACCTAACTTTCCAAAGTCTTTGCCTGAGTCTCTTATATCTCAGTTGAAGCCAGATGCAGAAGAAAAACTTAAAGTGCTTGGTGATGAAATAGAGCATCTGTCTTTTCCTGAATTAGAAAATTTGTGTAATAATGCTGCTACATCGGTAGACGATGTTCTAAATTTGAAGTTTTAATCTGTATTGCTTGTGTTATCTGTTGATTATGTAATATATATAAATGTTTTTTACTTTGTTGATAATTTTGCCAAAGCTTTATATGTTTGATTTGAACAATCAAAATTATGACTAGTCATATACTGTTTGTATAATTTTTACGTCATGACGGTCGTAGATACATTCTATTTCCTGGATGCTAAGCGGATTTCTACGTTATCCGCTGCCATTTCAATCTTTTGTTTATGATTGAACTTCAGCCACTGAAGAAAAAACTTCTCTTTTGCGGGCAGGGATGACACACAGCTTTGTGACATCTGATTAAAATCCTTGGCCAGATAAAAATTATGAATAATATGCCATAAGAAATTTTTCTGAATTCTTATTTCTTTAAAGAAATGTTTACATTTATGATTGCATCTCATGCTCTAAATAATTGATCAAGCTATTCGAACATGCAATACTACGCATAAAATTTCTTTAAGCTCATTGCATTCCATGTTCGTGGAATTTCTTCGCCGGAGGGCGCTGATGTAACATCCCGCCTTTTTCCGTTAAATTTATTTTAACACCGTCTTTTTTTTAGATAATATCTTTCGTTATCTAAATTTGTATCTTCCGTTGACTAACGTTCTTAATATACCTGTTATTTAATTATAACATCACTCGTTTACTCTAGCATTTTTAAAATAATTCGTAAGGTTAATTCACGCACCCGCTTCAAACTTGAGGGACCGAAGTTGCCAAGTGGGCAAACTAGTTGACTAGGTCAACTAGTCAACCCACTCTTTCCACCATTCATTCCATTTTCACCTCCCTCATCTCTTTTTCCTCTCTAGCACAAGAACACACTTTTTAACATCTTCAAAGAATCATCATCTATTTCAATTCAAGCAAGCAAACATCAAAAAACTTTTGTGATCCTTGCATCATCCTCTTTAATTTGGTACCAATTTCACTACGTGGGGTAAAGTTTCTAAAAACTCTAGATTTCTCAAATTCATTTTATAGACTTGAAATGGTGTTAGTTAGTGTCTATAGCTCGAGTCTAGCATAAATATGTGATTTATTTGCTTGATCTTGTTGTTTTGCATAAACTAGCATGAACTTGAAATGGGTGTGTTTAATCCTTGATTTTGGTAGATTAAATGTTGTTTAAATATTAAAGTTCATATATTAAATGTGTTATTAGCATCATTAGCTTCGTTTTGGTATGTTGGATGACATGAAAATCTTACATTAACTTGATTATTGATTTTGTGATTCTTGGTTAGGGTTTGATAGATCTTAAAACGAACATATGATGCATTAAATGCTTTACAATGTTATTTTTAAGTGTTTAGTTGTATTGTATGCATAATTAGCTACGAAACGGCATATTGTATGTGTAAATTGAGTTCCTGAATCATGAAATGCGTTTTACGAACTTGAAACTTGAATGATGAACTTTTAACGATCATTCGACGAGATTTTTGTTGTTGTAAATGATTAACTTATTGATGATATGTGTTTAGTTGTATTCCTTGTCAAAATACCTTTCCAACGATATAAGATACGTGTCTTAAGTGTTTTCGGTTCATGAGTTATGTTAAATTGAGTTTTGGTTCGAGACTTAACAAAACTGCAACAACAGCACTTTTTTTTTCAGTAAAGCGCGCCGCGCAGATTTGAGCGCGCCGCGCAGATTTGAGCTCGCTGCGCACATGTTGAGGTGCAAATGCTAAACCCCCTGGACTGGTACCTGATCTTTTTCCACGTTGTAGTGCGCGCCGCGCACTCCTGCGCGCACCGCGCACTCCTGCGCGCACCGCGCATTTCCTCAGGCCAATTTTACTTGTGTTTTATTATTTATTTTTTTTTTCACAAAACCTTTCCCGCTTAACCGCAACTCCGATTAACATGAAACTTGGCCAACATGCTCACATATGATTATATAACTTAGAAAAATTGTCGGATAACCGACCCGACCCCGTTGACTTTGACTTTGACTAAGTTTGACTTTTAGTCAAACTTAACCAAAAACTTATGCAATCGTTCTAACATGCTTTTATACTTATATCTTGCATGAAACTTGACAATTTGATTCACATGCTACATAATCGAGTCGTAACGAGCCATATGACTAATTGAACATATTTCGCCCGACCTTGTGTCGTAACCGGTTAATTGATACAACTTACTTGTTTAGGTCGAGGCTAAGCAACTTTCATGCACACGTTTACTTTGTGAAGTACATTTATACTCGTGCACTCGAGGTGAGATCATAGTCCCATCTTTCAACAACTTTTATACTTTTAGATCATGGGATGAGAAACATATACAGTTTTATACTACATACTTTTATACTTTGAACACAAGTACGGAAACAAACATTCTACAGCGAGTTAGAACAAAAATCCTCAATTCGATTATCATTAGTTACACTTGCAGGGTGTAAGCAAGAACTTATACTGTGTGGCCATACGGGTTTGACAAACCCTCATTCGGACGGTTCGCTACCGTTGTGCGGATGAAATATATTTTCGAGAAACAGTGTATGTTCTAACACTATTGTGATGGGGTTCTATGGAAGGAAAGTTAAGTCTTGATAATTGGATGCTCGCGAACATACTTTTGGAATGCAAACGATTTGGATAATCAACGTTATGGAAATACAAAATCTTGTAGTTCAAAAACAACGTTTACAAATACACCTACGATTTCACCAACGTTTTTCGTTGACAGTTTTCTATATGTTTCTCAGGTTCATACTTAGCTACTTGATACATGCTTCCGTACACTTTGATTATTTGCTTGGGGTCAAGCATACATGCATACACTAGTGATAGCACCTTTGGATTCAAACTTAAAGCATACATACTACACTATTTATAGCAACTGTGATTTTCAACTAATTATGTCGCAAGTTATTTCTTTTATACTTTATCACTCTTGTAAACTTAAACTTGTTGTCGAACCGTTTGGTAACTTAAAACTTTGCAAGTCATGGACGTTTCAAATGAATGCGACATAATTTTGGTCAAACGCGTCTCATTTAGGGACTATGACCACGTAAAGAGACCTAAGTTAACGGCGCCGTCAATGAAGATTTTTCCGGGTCGCTACAGATGGTATCAGAGTGTTGGTTGTAGGGAACTAGGATATGCATTAGTGTGTTTGACAGAGTCGTTAGGACGCATTAGTGAATCTAGACTACAACCGGAGAGTTAATCATTGCATTCTGACTTGCATTTGCTATAGATAGCACTTACCTGACTACTTGTGCATTTATACTTAAATCTTTCTCAGGTGAACTTCTTAATGGTGTAGCGACCCGACAAAATCGTCATTGACGTCGCCGCTAACTTAGGACCCGATACGTGGTCGTAGTCCCTATATGAGACTCGTTTGACCAAAATTATGTCGCATTCATTTGAAAAGTACAAGACTTGCAAGGTTTAGTTTACAAATGGTTCGACAACACGTTTAAGTTTACAAAGTTATAAAGCATAAATGAAGTAACTTGCGACATAATATAAGTTGAAAATCATAGTTGCTATAAATAGCGTAAGTATGTAAACATTTGTTTGAATCCAAAGGTACTATCACTAGCGTATGCATGTATGCTTAACTCCAAGCAAGTAATCAAAGTGTATGCATGTATGCTTGACCCCAAGCAAATATGAGTGTACGCGGAAGTATGTATCAAATAGCCAAGTATGAGCCTGAGAAACATATAGAAAACTGTCAACGAAAACGTTGGTGAAATCATAGGTGTTTTAGTAAACGTTGTATTTGAACCACAAGATTTAATATAAGATGATTATCAAAATCATTTGTATTCCTAAGTTGTTATTTGTTTCGCGGGCACCCAATTATCAAACTTAACTGTTTTGTACCCTGTTACGTAGTGTTAGAACATACACTATACTCGAAAATATATTTCATCCGCTAACGGTAGCGAACCGTCCGAATGAGGCTCGTCAAGCCCATGTGATCACATAATATAAGTTTTCGTTTACACCCTGCAAGTGTAACTAATGATCATTGAATTGAGGATTTTTGTTCAAACCTGTACGTGGAATGTTCGTTTTCGTACTTGTGTTCAAAGTGTAAAAGTATGATACGTATATGTTTCTCATCCCATAGTTTAAAGCATAAAAGTTGTTTGAAAGATGGGACTATGATCTCACCTCGAGTGCACGAGTATAAAAGTACTTCACAAAGTAAATGTGTGCATGGTAGTTGCTTAGCCTTGACCTAAACAAGTAAGTTGTATTTATTAACCGGTTACAACACAAGGTCAGGCGAAATGTATTCAATTAGTCCTATGGCTCGTTACGACTCGATTAGTATAGCATGTGAATCACGTTGTCAAGTTTCATGCAAGAATCAAGTATAAAATACGATTAAAACGATTGCATAAGTGTTTGGTTAAATTTGACTAAAAGCCAAACTTGGTCAAAGTCAAAGTCAACGGGGTCGGATCGGGTATCCGACGATTTTCCCATGATGAGAAAGTATATATAAATATGTTTGCCAAGTTTCATCTTAATCGGAGTTACGAGTAAGCGGGGGTGAAAATGTGAAAAACAAAAAGAAATTGGGACAGGCCCAAATGGCGCGACGCTCCAATTTTGGCGCGCCGCTCCATTTAACTGATCTGCAAGTCTGGCAGTTTTCACTCAAGCACGAATCCAACTTCAAATACACATAAATCATAAACCGTAAACATCCAAAATAAGTATCTTATATCGTTGGAAAGGTATTTTGACAAGGAATACAACTAACCACTTTTCATCAAGCAAAAACATCATTTACAATAACCGAAATTCTCGTCAAGTGATCATTAAATGTTCAAAATCATCGTTTCAAGTTTACAAAATGCATTTTAAGATTCGGGAATCCAATTCACACATATGATATGCCGTTTTGAAGGTAATGAAACATACATTACAACTAAACACTTACTAATAATATTTCATGGCATTCGAAACATCAAAAGCTCGTTTTAAGTCTATCTAACCCTAACCAAAATTCACAAAATTCAATAATCATGTGTTTGAAGTTTTCTTACTCAACCTACGCATCAAAACGAAGCTAGTGATACTAGTAACACAATTAAAACATGAACTTTAACAAATTAACAACATTAACTCATCCAAAATGAAAGAGTAAGCACACCCATTTCAAATGTTCAAACTAGTTACTCAAAACAACGAATCGAGCAAACAAAATATATATTCATGTTATACATGAGCCATAGACACTAACTAACACCATTTCAAGTCAAAAATATGAATTTAGAGAAATCTAGAGTTTTAGAAATGTTACCCAAACTTGATGAAATTGGTACCAAAATGTAGAGGATGAAGAGAGGATTCCAAATATATAATTTGTTTTGATGTTTGCTTCTTGATTCGGATTTGGATGATGATTTAGTGAAAATGAAGAAATTGATATAAGAATGGAAGAAAGAATTGAAAGAAAAAGAGAAAAGAAAAAAAAATAAACGGTGGGGAAGGGAGGTGGTGACTAGCTCACTAGTTGCCACTTTGGCCCAATGTCAGATTTGGTCCCTCGAGTTTGAAAGCGGGTGCGTGAATTAACCAAACGAATATTTTTAAAAACGCTCGAGAAAACGAGTGATGTTATAATTAAATAACGGGAATATTATAAACGTTAGTCAACGGAAACTACGAATTTAAATAACGAAAGATATTATTAAAAAAAAAGATAGTGTTAAAAATAAATTTAACGGAACGCGGGATGTTAAATTACCTACACCTTAAAGGAAATTTCGTCCCGAAATTTAGTTGGAAGTAGTAGTCGTTGTTTCTTCTTCGAAACCTTGGCGTTGCAAATTCTACGAATAAGTGAAGGTACTTCTTTGGGCATTTCAACGAACTTCGACAGTCGGGATTTTTCGTCGTTTCAGAGTTTGGTTTCACGATTCAAAATATCAATCGGTTTTCTCATGAAGTGGAGTTTGCCATCGATATTAAGCTCATCAGAAGGAATAACAAGTTCTTGTTCGGCAAGACACTTCTTCAAGTTTGATATATGGAATGTATGATGAACGGAGACTCAAACAAGTCAGAAAATCTAAACGACTAGCAACAGGTCCAAAACGCCCCAAGATTTTAAAAGGATCGAAATATCGCGGATTTAGCTTTCTACGTTTCTCGAAACGGATTACACCTTTTCAAGGTGTGACTTTTAGTATTACGCGGTCACTCACTTGGAATTTGAGAGGTTTACGTCTAACATCGGTATAGCTCCTTTGGCGACTACGATCGTTTTGAGTCTTTTCTTGGATTCGAATGATCTTAACGGTTATTTCATGGATGAGTTCAATTCCGGTGGTTTGATTGTCACCTACTTCGGTTCAACAATTAAGAAAACGACAATTTTGGCTATATGAGTTTTCAAAAAGTGTGGCGTAAATACTTCGGATAAAAATTATTGTAGTAAGAGGATTCGGCTAAAGGCAAATACTTTTCTCAAGTAAATTTGAAGTTGATAACACAAATTCGTATTACGGTTTCCAAGGTTTGAATCGTATGTTGGTTTGGTCCTTCGGGTTGTGGTTGATGTGTTGTACTCATGTCTAAACGTGGTCCCAAGGCTTTTTGTAAGGCACTTCGAAATCTAGAAGTGAAATGAGAATCTCGATCCGAAATGAGGTACATTTCTTTAAGGTATATTTGAAAAAGTTTGTTAGGACTTGAAAACGTTTGTTGGAACAAGTTTCTGTTTCTCAAGAATTTCGCGCCGCAGAAAGTTTATCGGTTTCCGAAAACGTTCGTTAGGACTATTCATCCACGAGGCGAATACTAGCTTAATGTGGAGAGTCTCTCTCTCCGTTGAGAATTTAGAATAAAGATTTCCTTAAACGGAAGTACGAGTGTAAGGCGAGAGAAGTTTCCGCCTCGATGTGAGCATAACAAGCATATTGTAGTTCGTCGATAAAACTGTGCGAAAACGAGATGGTATACACGTATAGCATATGGTTGAAGTCAAAGTAATTTGTCATTCATTCGGAAGCATAAGTATGGTTCGATAATAATCGACGATGTGTCCCGGGTATGGTTGTTATCAGTATTCTCGGAGTTGTCGGATGTTCAAACAAGGAAAATGAAGTCATGTACATGGCACTTGGTGGTGATTAGGTTGATCGAGTCCAATCACCATCACGCTAAATCATATCTCCATCCCCACATCACTCCATAGATTCAGGTTCGTGTAATCGTGAAGTTTTAAAATGAACAAAGCATAGCGACATCACCAACGTGACTCGTATTTAATCGAAAGAATTAGTGCAACTCTGAAGAAGCGTTCCCCGAGGGAAGTGTATAAATGATTGTTCACGTCAATCCGATTCAAGTCAAACAATAATGTATTCCGGTACGAGAAGTGTAACGAATCATGATAACGAATAGTACGCAACCATAGTGACGAAATACTGATGACGATACTCACCTAGAGTAGTGATGGTAGTAAAAAGAAGTGGTAGATAGTAAGGAACACCGGGGTGACACCGATAGTAAGTTGAAACGGTGGCGAATAACAATCTGGGAGACAGAGTTTTCGAACAAGTGTGAGTAGTGAAGTCGTCGTCATCCTTACGAGTATGAATCTTGAATTTACGTGTGTTACCAGAAAGTGGCAGAATACGGATTCGTATGACGAAAGTTTGGTACCATTATGAAGTTTGCCTAAGAATGATTCAAGTATAATGCACAAGTAGTCAAGTAAGTGCTATGTATAGAAAATGTATGTCAGAATGCAATGGCTAACTATCCGGTTGTAGTCTAGATTCACTAATACATCCTAAAGACTCTGTCAGACACAATAATGCACACCCTAGTTCCCTACAACCAACGCTCTGATACCATCTGTACCGACCCGACAAAATCATCATTGACGGCGCCGCTAACTTAGGTCCCGTTACGTGGTCGTAGTCCCTATATGAGACTCGTTTGACCAAAATTATGTCGCATTCATATGAAAAGTACAAGACTTGCAAGGTTTAGTTTACAAACAGTTCGACAACACGTTTAAGTTTACAAAGTTATAAAGCATAAATGAAGTAACTTGCGACATAATATAAGTTGAAAATCACAGTTGCTATAAATAGCGTAAGTATGTAAACATTTGTTTGAATCCAAAGGTGCTATCACTAGTGTATGCATGTATGCTTGACTCCAAGCAAGTAATCAAAGTGTATGCATGTATGCTTGACCCCAAGCAAGTATGAGTGTACGCGGAAGCATGTATCAAATAGCCAAGTATGAACCTGAGAAACATATAGAAAACTGTCAACGAAAACGTTGGTGAAATCATAGGTGTTTTAGTAAACGTTGTATTTGAACCACAAGATTTAATAAAAGATGATTATCAAAATCATTTGCATTCCAAAGTTGTTATTTGTTTCGTGAGCACCCAATTATCAAACTTAGCTATTTTGTACCCTGTTACGTAGTGTTAGAACATACACTATACTCGAAAATATATTTCATCCGCTAACGGTAGCGAACCGTCTGAATGAGGCTCGTCAAGCCCATGTGATCACATAATATAAGTTCTCATTTACACCCTGCAAGTGTAACTAATGATAATTAAATTAAGGATTTTTGTTCAAACCCGTACGTGGAATGTTCATTTTCGTACTTGTGTTCGAAGTGTAAAAGTATGATACGTATATGTTTCTCACCCCATAGTTTAAAGCATAAAAGTTGTTTGAAAGATGGGACTATGATCTCACCTCGAGTGCACGAGTATAAAAGTACTTCACAAAGTAAACGTGTGCATGGTAGTTGCTTATCCTTGACCTAAACAAGTAAGTTGTATTTATTAACCGGTTACGACACAAGGTCGGGCGAAATGTGTTCAATTAGTCCTATGGCTCGTTACGACTCGATTAGTATAGAATGTGAATCACGTTGTCAAGTTTCATGCAAGAATCAAGTATAAAATACGATTAAAACTATTGCATAAGTGTTTGGTTAAGTTTGACTAAAAGTCAAACTTGGTCAAAGTCAAAGTCAAAGTCAACGGGGTCGGGTCGGGTATCCGACGATTTTTCCATGATGAGAAAGTATATATAAACATGTTTGCCAAGTTTCATGTTAATCGGAGTTACGAGTAAGCGGGTGTGAAAATGTGAAAAACAAAAAGAAATTGGGACATGCCCAAATGGCGCGCCGCTCCAATTTTGGCGCGCAGCTCCATTTAACTGATCTGCAAGTCTGGCAGTTTTCACTCAAGCACGAATCCAACTTCAAATACACATAAATCATAAACCGTAAACATCCAAAACAAGTATCTTATATCGTTGGAAAGGTATTTTGACAAGAAATACAGCTAACCACTTTTCATCAAGCAAAAACATCATTTACAATAACCAAAATTCTCGTCATGTGATCATTAAATGTTCAAAATCATCGTTTCAAGTTTACAAAATACATTTTAAGATTCGGGAATCCAATTCACACATATGATATGCCGGTTTGAAGGTAATGAAACATACATTACAACTAAACACTTACTAATAAAATTTCATGGCATTCAAAACATCAAAAGCTCGTTTTAAGTCTATCAAACCCTAACCAAAATTCACAAAAATCAATAATCATGTGTTTGAAGTTTTCTTACTCAACCTATGCATCAAAACGAAGCTAGTGATACTAGTAACACAATTAAAACATGAACTTTAACAAATTAACAACATTAACTCATCCAAAATCAAAGATTAAGCACACCCATTTCAAATGTTCAAACTAGTTACTCAAAACAACGAATCGAGCAAACAAAACATAAATTCATGTTATACACGAGCCATAGACACTAACTAACACCATTTCAAGTCAAAAATACGAATTTAGAGAAATCTATAGTTTTAGAAATATTACCCAAAGTTGATGAAATTGGTACCAAAATGTAGAGGATGAAGAGAGGATTCCAAATATATAATTTGTTTTGATGTTTGCTTCTTGATTCGGATTTGGATGATGATTTAGTGAAAATGAAGAAAATGATATAAGAATGGAAGAAAGAATTGAAAGAAAAAGAGAAAAGAAAAAAAATAAATGGTGGGGAAGGGAGGTGGTGACTAGTTCACTAGTTGCCACTTTGGCCCAATGTCGGATTTGGTCCCTCGAGTTTGAAAGCGGGTGCGTAAATTAACCAAACGAATATTTTTAAAAAACGCTCGAGTAAACAAGTGATGTTATAATTAAATAACGGGAATATTATGAACGTTAGTCAACGGAAACTATGAATTTAAATAACGAAAAGATATTATTTAAAAAAAAAGTTAGTGTTAAAAATAAATTTAACGAAAAAACGCGGGATGTTACAAATGGTACTAAACTTTCATCATACGATTCCGTATTCTGCCACTTTCTGGTAACACACGTAAATTCATGATTCATACGCGTAAGGATGGCAATGACTTCATTAGTCTCTTCGGTTGTTATTCGTCACCGTCTTGACTTACTATCCACAAGTGTTGTAAAGTTACCACCACTACTTTTGATGAGTATCGTCATCACTACTTATCACTACAGTTACGTACGTCTCGTTATCATAATTAGTTACTCTTTTCGCACCTAAAGACGTTATTGTTTGACTTGAACCGCATTGACGTGGACAATCTTTTATACCCTTCCCTCGGGAAACGCTTCTTCAGAGTTGCACTAATTCTTTCTATCTAATACGAGTCACGTTTGAGACGTCGTTACACTTTGTTCATTTTAAATCTTCACGATTACATGAACTTGAATCTATGGAGTGATGGGGGAATGGAGGTATGAGTTAGCGTAATATAACGACACTCGATCAACGTGGTTATATTACGGTAAGTCATACCAAAGTTCTAGTGACACGTGATGGTGATTGGACTCGATTAACCTAATCACCACCATGTGCCATGTACATGACTTCATTTTTCTTGTTGGATATCCGAAAACTCTGAGAATTTTGATAATAACCATACCGCGGACACACCTTCGATTATTGCCGAACCATATTTATGCTTCCGAATGAATGACAAATTCTTTCAACCCCAAACATATATACACGCGTATACTATCTCATTTTCGCACGGTTTTATCGACGAACTACAATATGCTTGTCATGCTCACATCGAGGCGGAAACTTCTCTCACATTACACTCGTACTTCCGTATAAGGAAATCTTTTATCTAATTTCAATGGAGAGAGAGACTCTTCACGTTATACTAGTATTAGCCACGAGGGTGAATAGTCCTAACGAACGTTTTCAGAAATCGATAAGAAACTTGCTCTAACAAACGTTTTCAGAAACCGATAAATCTTTCGCGGCGCGAAATTCTTGAGAAACGAAAACTTGTTCAAATATACCTTAAAGAAATGTACCTCATTTTGGATCGAGATCCTCGTTTCACTTCTAGATTTCGGAGTGCCTTACAAAAAGCCTCGGGACCACGTTTAGACATGAGTACAACACATCTGAAATGTCCCGTTCATATTGATTATAAACGTTCCATATTAATTGATTTCGTTGCGAGGTTTTGACCTCTATATTAGATGTTTTTCAAAGACTGCATTCGATTTTAGAACAAACCATAACCTTTAAAATATTACGACGATTATCAAATAATGATAATCTAAAATATAGCGTTTTTCACACGACCATTACATAATGGTTTACAATAATATTACACATCAACGTAAGTCTTCGAATGCAGTTTTTAAACAATATTATACAAGCATGGACTCCAAATCTTATCCTTACATCAACATAAGTCTTCGAATGCAGTTTTAAACAATATTATACAAGCATGGACTCCAAATCTTGTCCTTAATTTAGTATGCAATAGCGGAAGCTCTTAATAATCACCTGAGAATAAACATGCTTAAAACGTCAACAAAATTGTTGGTGAGTTATAGATTTAACCTACATATTATCAAATCATAATAATAGACCACAAGATTTCATTTTTATAACACATCTCATATCAGGCATTTCGCAAACTGCATAGAGATAAAAATCATTATATGTTGAACACCTGGTAACCGACCTTAACAATATGCATATAGAATATCCCCATCATTCCGGGACTCTCATCGGATATGATAAATCGAAGTACTAAAACGGATTTAAAATGAAGAAGTTATGGGTAAAACAAGATTGGATAATTTTTCTTGTTGTAGCAACGTGAAAATTGGTAACAAATCTATATTAATCATATCCTAGCTAACTTATATTGTATTATACATGTATTCTAATATATTATGTAATCTTGGGAAACCATAGACACGTATGCAAATGTTTTGACATATCATATCGACCCATGTGTATATATTATTTGGAACAACCATAGACACTCTATATGCAGTAATGTGGGAGTTAGCTATACAGGGTTGAGGTTGATTCCAAAAATATATATACTTTGAGTTGTGATCTAGCCTGAGATGTGTATACACTGGGTCGTGGATTGATTCAAGATAATATATATCAATTTTTTTCTGTACATCTAACGTTGGACAACTAGTTGTAGGGTACTAACGAGGACAGCTGACTTAATAAACTTAAAACATCAAAATGTATTAAAAGTGTTGTAAATATATTTTGAATATACTTTGATATATATGTACATATTTGTTATAGGTTCGTGAATCGACGAGTGGCCAAGTCTTACTTCCCGACGAAGTAAAAATCTGTGAAAGTGAGTTATAGTCCCACTTTTAAAATCTAATATTTTTGGGATGAGAATACATGCAGCTTTATAAATGTTTTACAAAATAGACACAAGTACATGAAACTACTTTCTATGGTTGAATGATCGAAGCCGAATATGCCCCTTTTACTTGGTAGCCTAAAAATTAGGGAACATCACTAATTTTGAGAATTAGTGCACGCCTAATTGACGCGAATCCTAAAGATAGATCTATTGGGCCTAACAAACCCCATCCAAAGTACGGATGCTTTAGTACTTCAAGTTTTAATATCATGTCCGATGGATGTCCCGGAATGATGGGGATATTCTTATATGCATCTTGTTAATGTCGGTTACCAGGTGTTCACCGTATGAATGATTTTTATCTCTATGTATGGGATGTGTATTGAAATATGAAATCTTGTGGTCTATTGTTACGATTTGATATATATATATAGGTTAAACCTATAACTCACCAACATTTTTGTTGACGTTTAAAGCATGTTTATTCTCAGGTGAATACTAAGAGCTTCCGCTGTTGCATACTAAAATAAGGACAAGATTTGGAGTCCATGTTTGTATGATATTGTGTAAAAACTGCATTTAAGAAACATATGTCGATGTACTATATTTCTATTGTAAACTATTATGTAATGGTCGTGTGTAAATAGTATATTTTAGATTATCATTATTTGATAATCTACGTAATGCTTTTGAAACCTTTATTGATAAAATAAAGGTTATGGTTGTTTTAAAAATGAATGCAGTCTTTGAAAAATGTCTCATATAGAGGTCAAAACATCGCAACGAAATCAATTAATATGGAACGTTTATAATCAATATGAACGGGACATTTCAGTTGGTATCCGAGCGTTGGTCTTAGAGAACCAGAATTTTGCATTAGTGTGTCTTATCGAGTTTGTTAGGATGCATTAGTGAGTCTGGACTTCTACCGTGTTTACTTGAAAAATGATTGCTTAACAAATTTTGTTGAAAACTATATATTTTTAACATGTGAATATTATGTGATATATTAATCTCTTAATTTGTTTGATATTATGTGATAGATGTCTACCTCTAGAACAAGTCCCATTGACTCACCTAATAATAATGAAGAGTCAAATGTAAATTGGAATGATTCGTGGACTGATTCACAAGTTCCCGAAGAGGAACCGGAAGAATAGTCGGAACCGGAAGAAGAGTTGGAACCGGAAGAAGAATCGAAACCGGAAGAAGAAATAGAACCAGTATGGGAAATAATAAAACGGTTAAGTAGAAGAAAATCCTCAACCAACCGATCAAAGTTAATTATGGTCAATGGTGTTTCCGCCAAGGAAGCAAAGTATTGGGAGGATTACCATTTCTCCGATGAATCGGATCCCGACAAGGATTCCGATGATGTTATAGAAATTACCCCAACACAATTTAATAAGGCAAAAGAGAAAAATAAGGGAAAGGGTATAAAAATAGAGAAATTTGATTCCAAACCCGATGAACTTTATATGTATCATCAACACCCGTATTTCTTAAGTTGTGACAATAACCTAGGAACCTCTAAACCACCAGGTTTTTCTAAACCAATGTGGAAAACGACGGCTCGTATTAGGGGAACATCATATATCTCTAGAAACTTGGCAAAACGAACCAAAACCGAAGAAGAAGAAATGAGCGATTCGGAATAAGATTGTTGTATTCGTGTGATGTAATATATGTAATATAGTGTGCTTATGCTTTATGATATATGTAAAATTGCTTGTATTAATAAGTATTTTATTTATGAATCTAACTCTTGTCTATTTTACAGTTTAAAAACACAAAATTTATAGACAACCCAATATTTTAAGAGACCTACCCGGAGACATGATTGATGGAATCTTGTCTAGAGTCGGTCATAATTCCTCGGCACAACTATTTAAGGCGAGATCAGTTTGTAAGACATTCGAAGAACGTTCCAAGAATGCCTTGGTTTATAAAAGGCTTTCGTTCAAAAGATGGGGGATATCACATTGGGAAATCCATAAGTTACGATGTGTTTACTTTGACGCATATATTACGGGGAACCCAAATGCTATTTTACGCAACGGGTTAAGAAATTATTTTGACTCAACATATCCGAATATAGGACTTCGTGATTTAGAAAAAGTGGCTAACATGCAACATAAAGAAGCATGTTATGCTTACGAGTTAGTAATGTTCGCTTCTCACCAAAGTGAGAACAAGAACATCAGACTACAACTATTAAACAAAACGTTCCCACAAGTGACGGAGTCGGTAATTGGGGTAAGAAATGAGGTTTTTAGATTGTTACGGGACTGTTGGACATTACGTAACCCTCGTCCCTTTGACGACGTTACAACATGCTGTCTTATCAACAGCCATAACGGTTATGTTCCACAAGACCAAGGATGGGAAGTAGTCCTAGTAAAACCAGAATGCATGACTTGTTTCGGGACGTATGAATTACGTGTCTTTATTGCCTTTACTGAACGACTTGTGTACTAGCTAGAATTATCTTCACAACTATCTTGTATCAAAGTTATTGTGTGCTATATTTCATGCTATATGTAAAATAAGCGGTATTGTAAGTTTGTAAAATATTGTGTAAAAGTTTGAACGCGAAATGTTATTATAATCAGT
This sequence comes from Rutidosis leptorrhynchoides, assembly GCF_046630445.1. Taxonomy (NCBI): domain Eukaryota; kingdom Viridiplantae; phylum Streptophyta; class Magnoliopsida; order Asterales; family Asteraceae; genus Rutidosis; species Rutidosis leptorrhynchoides. The sequence continues at coordinate 263,337,261 of NC_092335.1, forward strand.
TTTTCATATAGAATTGTAGTAGTTGAATTGTATATTAGCTACTGAGTATGAACTTAACGGGTAGGTACTACCCGAATTTAAACTTATAAAACACTAATATGAAGAAAAAGCTTTTATAAATGAGTTTATATTATGCTACGAGATACTATTGACTACTCTTAATATTCTGTATGATTAACTTGTTTCATTTGACTATTTGAAGGAAATAGCACCGACTACTCGACAAACCATGAATATGAGCGAAGAGGAATTTTATACCTTTCTTGCTGCAAACATAGCCGCAGTACAGGCTGCGCTACATACCAACAATAACTCCAAATCTAGCAATGCAGCTAACGGCGCAAGAAATCGTGTAGGATGCACCTACAAAGAATTCACTGCCTGCAAACCTTTGGAATTTGATGGAACCGAAGGACCAATTGGATTGAAACGGTGGACCGAGAAGGTCGAATTGGTGTTTGCCATAAGTAAGTGTACTGAAGAGGACAAAGTTAAGTACGCTACGCATACCTTCACAGGTACGGCGTTAACATGGTGGAATACCTATCTCGAGCAGGTAGGACAAGATGCTGCTTACACACTACCATGGTCAGTATTCAAGCAATTGATGAACGAGCAGTATCGTCCCAGAAACGAGGTCAATAAGCTCAAGGTAGAGCTTAGAGGATTACGAACGCAAGGTTTTGATATCACCACGTACGAACGACGATTCACAGAATTGTGCCTATTGTGTCCCAGAATGTTTGAAGACGAAGAAGAGAAGATCGACGCATTTGTAAAAGGGTTACCGGAAAGAATTCAAGAAGATGTGAGTTCACACGAGGCCACCTCCATACAAAAGGCAAGTCGAATGGCTCACAAATTAGTGAACCAGATCGAAGGAAGGATTAAGGAGCAGGCGACCGAAGAGGCTAACATGAAACAAGTCAAGAGAAAGTGGGAAGAAAACAATGACAAGAGTCACCAATACAACAACAACAATCACAACCACAATCGCAATAACTATCCCAATAACCGCAACATCAATCGCAACAACAACTTCAACAAACGTCCCAACAACAACTACAATAATCATCTCAACCACAATAACAACCGCAACAACAATAATAATCAGAAACAGCAATGCCAAAGGTGTGAAGAGAATCACCCGAGGTTCTGCACAACATTTTGCAACAAGTGTAAAAGAAATGGTCATAGCGCGACAAAGTGTGAGGTCGACGGACCAATGTATAACAGAACTAAAGGAACAAATAATGTCGGAACTTTAACGCCCCGTCCTAATCCATTCGGACGAAGTCCATATCGATTATAAATGATTCACAACAGTTGATTACATCGCGAGGTACTTGACCTCTATATGATACATTTTACAAACATTGCATTCGTTTTTGAAAAGACAAACTTTCATTTCATCGAAAGTTGACAGGCTTGCATACCATTTCATAATATATTCAACTATAATTGACTTGATAATAATCTTGATGAACTCGACGACTCGAATGCAACATCTTTTGAAATATGCCATGAATGACTCCAAGTAATATCTATAAAATGAGCAAATACACAGCGGAAGATTTCTTTCGTACCTGAGAATAAACATGCTTTAAAGTGTCAACCAAAAGGTTGGTGAGTTCATTAGTTTAACATAAATAATCATTCCATAATTTTAATAGACCACAAGATTTCATATTTCCATTTCTCATAAACATACGTCCCATGCATAGAGACAAAAATATCATTCATATGGATTGAACACCTGGTAACCGACATTCACAATATACATATTAGAATATCCCCATCATTCCGGGATCCTCCTTCAGACATGATATAAATTTCGAAGTACTAAAGCATCCGGTACTTTGGATGGGGCTTGTTGGGCCCGATAGATCTATCTTTAGAGTTCGCGTCAATTAGGGTGTCTGTTCCCTAATTCTTAGATTACCAGACTTAATAAAAAGGGACATATTCAGTTTCGATCATTCAACCATAGAACATAATTTCGATTACTTGTGTCTATTTCGTAAAACAGTTATAAAAGTTGCGCATGTATTCTCAACCCAAAAATATAAAGGGTAAAAAGGTAAATGAAACTCACAATACTGTATTTTGTAGTAAAAATACATATGACGACATTGAACAATGCATGGTTGGCCTCGGATTCACGAACCTATATCAAGTATTAACACATTATAGTATAAATCAATTAAGTTTATATATTTGTTATGTATTAATTATTCTTATAATATATTATGATACTTATTTGATATTTAATTAATGTTATATCAATAATATTAGTTGAAACATAATTTTATATAATATTAGTATATTTTATGTAATAATATATTTACATATATATCTTTTGTTTTGCAAAATTAATAACTGTAGAAATACCTGACTAAGGATAATAATAATAATATTAATAATAATAATAATTTTTAAAAGTATAAAACTACCTTAGGAGTCAGTTTTAAAAAGATTACACCAAGCCGGGCTCGAACCCGAGACCTCTCGCTCACTCATCAACACCCTTAACCATTCCTCCATTTCAATTTTTCTGATTTATAATACAAACCCAAATACTTATCTATTACATGTTTCAACCCACTTCATCTTCTTCACCAAAATCTAAACAATCAAACAACTTCATTCTTAATAGTCAATCATCAAAATGGTTTTAGGACTTCTAAACAAACATGAAACAAAAAATAAAAATGTGTTCATGATATAAAAAAAATGAGAAACAAAATAAAAAAAAATCCTACTGCTTGCGCGTAGCTAGAAAAAAAAATTTGTTTTCAATTTTGAGTTCGTTTTGGACAATCTTTACAACATGAAACATGTTTCAAATCATTCCTAAAAACTATTGAAATCGTCAATTGAACTTAAAACATCAAAACAAGCTCTAATTTCTCCAAGAACAAAACAGTTGACTTTTGACAATTTAACTTTGACTCGCAAATTCGAATTCGTTATTAAGAATTGGAACTTGAGATTTTGCAGGAAGTTTAAATAAATGATTCCTAACAACTCTGCATTTTTAGTTTTTGAAATTTGTTTCGAATTTACGTTAGTGTATATTACTGTGAAGAACTCAAGAACTCAAAAATTGATTTTTAGATTAAGAGTATTATAGGTTATGATTACAACATGAATTTTGTTGCAAATCATTCCTATAAACTTTATGGATCATCAAATTAACTGGAGATATCAAAACAAACTCGAATTTGATTCAAGAACACTTAGTTGACTTTGAAAACCAAAACTTTGACTCTCAAATTAGAAATTGATAGAAAGAATTGAAGATTGAAAACTTACAGATAGTTTAGATAGACGATTCCTAACAAGACTGCATTATTACATTTTGGAAATTCATTCGAAATCAAAATATGGTGAAAAAGATGAATGTACAGAGTGTCGAGCTTATTTTGTGATTTTTTTATGTTTTACTTAATGAATTGCAGAATAATTCTTTTATAGAGTGATTGCATTGATCCTAATTGAGTTGTGAAATGGACATCTAACAGATTACAGACAGAAAACAAAATTTGAAAAAGTTAGATTGAAATGGGTAACGGAATGGTACTAGTTCTTGACTTTTTTTTTTAAAGATTAATATTAATAATCAATAAATATATTAATAATAATAATAATAATAATAATAATAATAATAATAATAATAATAATAATAATAATAATAATAATAATCATCATCATCATCATCATTATATCCATAATAATAAGTAATAATGATACAAAAATCATAAAAAATGATAATAATATTATTAATGATAAAAAAAATAATGGTTTCTTTAATAATAATATCTAATTCACGGAGTATTATATTGTGTCCATTGCTAAACAGTTAACATATAAAAGTGTTCCTAAAAATCTCAAATTTTTTTTGATTAAACATATTTAATTATTTCACCCATTACCTGTTTGAAACCTGATCAAAAAGGTTCGAAAAATATTTATTTTCTGTTCCAATTTATATGTACAGAGTACAAAAAGTTAGATTGAAATGGTAAAAAAAATATTTATCAAAACTATTGTCTTTTTAATCAAATTTTGAAACAACATTTATTTTAGAACTTCTTATATATATATATATATATATATATATATATATATATATATATATATATATATATATATATATATATATATATATATATATATATATATATATATATATATATATATATATATATATATTAGATCTATTTTAAAATAATTAAACGTCAACCGAAAGTTACAGACATTTACCATTTAAGCTCAAAATTTAATATACACTATGTATATATATATAAATAGTTTTAAATAACAAAATTTACTATTCACATAAATATATATTAAATGATTAAAATATATATACATATAAAATAATAGTATTTATTACAATGTATTTTGTTGTACATATTTATTTATAACAATAAATGTATATAATAGTTTATTAATGTTCATGTTATTATATATATTATACATATATTTATATATACACATATTTATATATATCCACATATTTACAAGCAATGGTTCGTGAATCATCGAAAACAGTCGAAAGTCAATTGAATATATGAACATTGTTTCAAAATTTTCTAGACTCAACATTACATACTTTGCTTATCGTATCGAAATCATATCAAGATTAAGTTTAAATTTAGTCGGAAATTCCCGGGTCGTCACAGTACCTACCCGTTAAAGAAATTTCGTCCCGAAATTTGAGTGAGGTCGTCATGGCTAACGATAAATATGTTTTCCTGACGAATATGAGCTGATAAATAGAGTTTTATCATTATTGCATAATACAGATAAAATAATTCGATTATTCGAAGAGCACGAATGAAGCTATCACCAAAGAGTGAAATAGAAAATTAAAGATTCATCTTAACTTTTGACAGAGTCAGGGTTGAATTTAGAAAATAAAGTTTGTCTTAACTTTTGACGTCGTCTTGATTAAATTCCGGAATTCAAGGGATATAAAGAAAATCTTCGAAATCTAAAAGATTTGATTATTTGGCGAATATGGAAATTAAGATCTCTATAATTAAATGCGACGATTTGTCCGGATTACTACATCTGATATTTCCATTATAAATTTACCTTTTTCGTTCCATTAGTTTTCACCACTTCTATACTCAATTCCTAAATCCAGAAGATTGTGAAAATGCTTAATCCAATTCTAATCCTTGTCCTTATCCTGACTGTCGTAACAATCATTCTCCTTTTCCAACTTCCACAGAATGAATCTGTTTATTTCTACTATGCTCTAGGGATTATTGTATTTATAATCCTCTCGTGTCTTTATATTGCTATACGTACTTATATCCACAGTTTGTAATTTCGGTGTTGTTGTTGGGCTTTATATTCTTCCTTATATTTCAATGTCCCTATTCCTGTCTCCTATAATCACTGTCATCCACAGTTAATACTTCCCCCTTATTTGCTGTGATTTATACTCCAATTTATATTTCGGAGCTTTGTCCCTTCGTTTCTTCTCCTTCTTGCGATTGTGCATCTCTGGTAATGGTCCAGAATTCGCAGATATAAGTTTCAGAATGAACATTGTTAGTGTCCTAAGAAAGAAACGGTAATATCACAATTTGATTTGTTAAATTACCAGAATTCAAGGAAAGATAGGACTATCAAGAAAAATATGTTCTTAATATGTTTATAGATTAGACAGAACGTAAGAGTCGTGTAACATGGCACATGATGACGTTATAATCTGTGAATCATCATGTTCCATTTAGAAACTCAGCATGACTTATTGTAATATAATCACGTTGATCAAGTGTCATTATATTATACTAACTCATGCTTCGGTTCCGAACATTACTTCAATAACATTCATATTTTAAGCTCAAAAGTTTACAGAATATAGAAACTAACAGTTTCTATATGATGTAACACTGATAGCACGAAGAGATTAATGATTTCAGATTAGAATAGTTATGAAAATATCTTCAGAAATATAGAGGATATTTATAATGAAAGATACGATGATATCTTGGAATTTCTAATATCGAAGGGTGGTGAAGAAAATTTATCCGCAAGAGTTTGGAGTCAGAAGCAAGGTATTCGCTAAAGATTTCATCAGAAACAGAATCATCAGGATTCTTAATGTACAAGCTTAGTTCTTGTGATTTGTTCAAAGACTCCTTCGTAGTTTGCTCAATCAGTTTTCCAGTTCTAACTTTTCTGAGCTTTTCCAACATACTATTCTTTATCATCAAACTTCCGATGATTAAGGGCGTTTATGGTTGTCTATGGTTTCTGCTGCTTCATTCAGCTTTTTTTCAACATTCAGAGTATTGATTTGTGACTGAGTGCTTTTCAGAATTTCAGAATGAGAGATCATAATTCTAAGGGATAAATGTCATACATATAACTGTTGATGTAGATATGCTATGAGTTTTCAAAGTACTGATTGCTGATTCCTGATAATTGGTATGGCAGTTCTCGTTACAAGATGCGGACGAGTATATGATAGGGTTTCAATGAATAAATATAATGATTTGTCAGAGAGATTTAAGCCAAGAAGCAACAAGGTTGCTGGTACGTTTGCTGGTAATATGGTGGAATATAAAAGAATTCTTCGGTATCAAAAGGGTAATTGTATATATCAGGATTTATAGTAAGGTTACTTCGAATGAAAAGTCGAAGTTGACCTGCTGGAGCTGTGACAAAATTGGCTACTTTGAAAAGGGATCGCAAAGTTATTTTTGCTAATAAATGCCAAAGGATCTGACGCGGCTACGTGTTAAACTTTTACTCAATTGCCGAGAGTTTCTTAAGTGCATAACTATATGCATAAATCTTTTCTTCCGTAGATGAAGTGTGGTTGGTTCATCCTCTCGATTGAGGTGTTTTCAAGAATCATGAAAGGTTTGAACGCAGACTGTAATCGTCAAGATACAAATGAGGTTTAAGATGAAACTAAGTGGCAAACTTGAAGAAATGTTTAGTTTCATATGTTATAATCAATATTTTAATTCATTTTAATTGTCCAATATTGATAGTCCACAGTTAGCAGTGTACAAATAATAATTCATATATAGTTTACTATATAATATTCGAATTAATTAATACGTGTCGTGACCGGCATACCTCTCAGACTCGATCACAACTCAAAGTATATATATTATTATAGAATCAACCTCAACCCTGTATAGCTAACTCCCGCATTACTGCATATAGAGTGTCTATGGTTATTCCAAATAATATATATAGATGGGTCGATATGATATGTCAAAACCTTGTATACGTGTCCCGATATTTAAAGTGCGTAAAAATAAATAACAGAAATTAAATGACGATAAATAAAGTGCGTAAAGTAAATAACAGAAATTAAATGACGATAAATAAAATTGCGAGAATGTAAATTGCGATAATTAAATTGAAATAAATAAAGTGTAATCAGTTAGCTGGGAACAATTAGTTAGGAACAGTTAGCGTGGATTCTTAACAAAATTTCTCATAGTTAATTTGTTTGTTTCTAACAAATTTTATTTTGTCAAATGTTTCCTTCATTATGCCACTTGATTTTTGATAAATCAAAATCCAAATATGAAATTGGATGAATATGGTTATTCTGTGGTGAACGAATTTGTATATCGGTGGACGTAAGTAGGATAGTAAACAACTGTTGAATTATATTCGAAGAATGTACAGTGTAACTTATTAATGTGAAATCTAAATACTCCTCGGGTATTACTTACCCGTTAAAATATTTTCACCATTAACAATTTGTACACAAGAATTTTTAATTACAATATTTATGAAAATATATATACATATATATTTTCTTCAGATGTAATCATGGATTTAATGAGTCAATATGATATTAAACTCATTTGATTTACCGTTGGAACAAGAATATATAATCTCTAAAACATTAGAGATTACATAATCGCCATGTCGAACGAAGATAAATGATGTAGAACGATACGTAGAACGATGATTATACTTGAGGTACAGAGTGAGATGTTGAGGCATGGATTGTTGATGGTACTGGTACTGTTATTGATAGTACTGTTGATGCCGGTGATGTTGCTGAAGATGGTAAATTTTGCACTATCTTTTCCAAGGCTACAACTCGGGCGTGAAGCTCGTTGACTTCTTCTATTATACTAAGATGATTGTCGGTTCGAACGAGCGGATGAATGAGGTTTAGAATATGAGATATTATATGATCGTGACGAGACACTCTGGAAGTGAGAGAGAAAATGGTGTCTCGAGCAGGTTTGCCGGTAAACGCTTCAGGTTCATTGTCAATAGGTGAATTCGTTTGATGGAAGGGATTGCCTTCTTCGCGCCTCCATTGATTAAGTCGACTACGAACCCATCAGATGAATTGGGGATGACTGATTGATTAATTCATTCCGGTGACGCTGATAGGTGAAACTCCATATCGGAATAGCCATCGGAATCCGAGGAATTCGAACTGCTTGAGGAATTCATCTCGTACGATCAGATGAAGGATTTTCGATAAGAAATAGATTATAGGATGTAGATTAGTACCCTGCAATACAAAATTTACATATGCATATATAATACTAAAATCCCATAAATTATGGAGGAATCTACGGAAGCTGTCAGGCAAAGGTAACAATAACATATACGCTAAGATATGAACTTATCTATACACTGTCTATGTAATAGAGGCAGTAAGACGTGTCTAGACTTTAAGGATGATAAGCAAATAATTTTTGACACTAAATGATAAGCAAAACTTTTGACATGCAGACACGGTCGAAGTCCAGACTCACTAATGCATCCTAACGACTTATCAGTTAGACACACTAATGCAGACCTGGTTCGCTAAGACCACCGCTCTGATACCAACTTTAACGCCCCGTCCTAATCCATCCGGACGAAGTCCATATCTATTATAAATGATTCACAACAGTTGATTACATCGCGAGGTACTTGACCTCTATATGATACATTTTACAAACATTGCATTCGTTTTTGAAAAGACAAACTTTCATTTCATCGAAAGTTGACAGGCTTGCATACCATTTCATAATATATCCAACTATAATTGACTTGATAATAATCTTGATGAACTCGACGACTCGAATGCAACATCTTTTGAAATATGCCATGAATGACTCCAAGTAATATCTATAAAATGAGCAAATACACAGCGGAAGATTTCTTTCGTACCTGAGAATAAACATGCTTTAAAGTGTCAACCAAAAGGTTGGTGAGTTCATTAGTTTAACATAAATAATCATTCCATAATTTTAATAGACCACAAGATTTCATATTTTCATTTCTCATAAACATACGTCCCATGCATAGAGACAAAAATATCATTCATATAGATTGAACACCTAGTAACCGACATTCACAATATACATATTAGAATATCCCCATCATTTCGGGATCCTCCTTCGGACATGATATAAATTTTGAAGTACTAAAGCATCCGGTACTTTGGATGGGGCTTGTTGGGCTCGATAGATCTATCTTTAGAGTTCGCGTCAATTAGGGTGTCTGTTCCCTAATTCTTAGATTACCAGACTTAATAAAAAGGGGCATATTCAGTTTCAATCATTCAATCATAGAACGTAATTTCGATTACTTGTGTCTATTTCGTAAAACAGTTATAAAAGTTGCGCATGTATTCTCAACCCAAAAATATAAAGGGTAAAAAGGTAAATGAAACTCACAATACTGTATTTTGTAGTAAAAGTACATATGACGACATTGAACAATGCATGGTTGGCCTCGGATTCACGAACCTATATCAAGTATTAACACATTATAGTATAAATCAATTAAGTTTATATATTTGTTATGTATTAATTATTCTTATAATATATTATGATACTTATTTGATATTTAATTAATGTTATATCAATAATATTAGTTGAAACATAATTTTATATAATATTAGTATATTTTATGTAATAATATATTTACATATATATCTTTTGTTTTGCAAAATTAATAATTGTAGAAATACCTGACTAAGGATAATAATAATAATATTAATAATAATAATAATTTTTAAAACTATAAAACTACCTTAGGAGTCAGTTTTAAAAAGATTACACCAAGCCGGGCTCGAACCCGAGACCTCTCGCTCACTCATCAACACCCTTAACCATTCCTCTATTTCAATTTTTCTGATTTATAATACAAACCCAAATACTTATCTATTACATGTTTCAACCCACTTCATCTTCTTCACCAAAATCTAAACAATCAAACAACTTCATTCTTAATAGTCAATCATCAAAATGGTTTTAGGACTTCTAAACAAACATGAAACAAAAAATAAAAATGTGTTCATGATATAAAAAAATGAGAAACAAAATAAAAAAAATCCTACTGCTTGCTCGTAGCTAGAAAAAAAATAATTTTGTTTTCAATTTTGAGTTCGTTTTGGACAATCTTTACAACATGAAACATGTTTCAAATCATTCCTAAAAACTATTGAAATCGTCAATTGAACTTAAAACATCAAAACAAGCTCTAATTTCTCCAAGAACAAAACAGTTGACTTTTGACAATTTAACTTTGACTCGTAAATTCGAATTCGTTATTAAGAATTGGAACTTGAGATTTTGCAGGAAGTTTAAGTAAATGATTCCTAACAACTCTGCATTTTTAGTTTTTGAAATTTGTTTCCAATTTACGTTAGTGTATATTACTGTGAAGAACTCAAGAACTCAAAAATTGATTTTTAGATTAAGAGTGTTATAGGTTATGATTACAACATGAATTGTGTTGCAAATCATTCCTATAAACTTTATGGATCATCAAATTAACTAGAGATATCAAAACAAACTCGAATTTGATTCAAGAACACTTAGTTGACTTTGAAAACCAAAACTTTGACTCTCAAATTAGAAATTGATAGAAAGAATTGAAGATTGAAAACTTACAGATAGTTTAGATAGACGATTCCTAACAAGACTGCATTATTACATTTTGGAAATTCATTCGAAATCAAAATATGTTGAAAAAGATGAATGTACAGAGTGTCGAGCTTATTTTGTGATTTTTTTATGTTTTACTTAATGAATTGCAGAATAATTCTTTTATAGAGTGATTGCATTGATCCTAATTGAGTTGTGAAATGGACATCTAACAGATTACAGACAGAAAACAAAATTTGAAAAAGTTGGATTGAAATGGGTAACGGAATGGTACTAGTTGTTGACTTTTTTTTTTTGTTTTAGATTAATATTAATAATTAATAAATTTTTTAATAATAATAATAATAATAATAATAATAATAATAATAATAATAATAATAATAATAATAATAATAATAATAATAATAATAATAATAATAATAATAATCATTATATCCATAATAATAATAAGTAATAATGATACAAAAATCATAAAAAATGATAATAATATTATTAATGATAAAAAAAATAATGGTTTCTTTAATAATAATATCTAATTCACGGAGTATTATATTGTGTCCATTGCTAAACAGTTAACATATAAAAGTGTTCCTAAAAATCCCAATTTTTTTTGATTAAACATATTTAATTATTTCACTCATTACCTGTTTGAAACCTGATCAAAAAGGTTCAAAAAATATTTATTTTCTGTTCCAATTTATATGTACGGAGTACAAAAACTTAGATTGAAATGGTAAAAAAAATATTTATCAAAACTATTGTCTTTTTAATCAAATTTTGAAACAACATTTATTTTAGAAATTCTTATATATATATTAGATCTATTTTAAAATAATTAAACGTCAACCGAAAGTTACAGACATTTACCATTTAAGCTCAAAATTTAATATACACTATGTATATATATAAATAGTTTTAAATAACAAAATTTACTATTCACATAAATATATATTAAATGATTAAAATATATATACATATAAAATAATAGTTTTTATTACAATGTATTTTATTGTACATATTTATTTATAACAATAAATGTATATAATAGTTTATTAATGTTCATGTTATTATATATATTATACATATATATATATATATATATATACACATATTTATATATATATCCACATATTTACAAGTAATGGTTCGTGAATCATCGGAAACAGTCGAAAGTCAATTGAATATATGAACATTGTTTCAAAATTTTCTAGACTCAACATTACATACTTTGCTTATCGTATCGAAATCATATCAAGATTAAGTTTAAATTTAGTCGGAAATTCCCGGGTCGTCACAGTACCTAACCGTTAAAGAAATTTCGTCCCGAAATTTGAGTGAGGTCGTCATGGCTAACGATAAATATGTTTTCCTGACGAATATGAGCTGATAAATAGAGTTTTATCATTATTGCATAATACAGATAAAATAATTCGATTATTCGAAGAGCACGAATGAAGCTATCACCAAAGAGTGAAATAGGAAAGTAAAGATTCATCTTAACTTTTGACAGAGTCAGGGTTGAATTTAGAAAATAAAGTTTGTCTTAACTTTTGACGTCGTCTTGATTAAATTCCGGAATTCAAGGGATATAAAGAAAATCTTCGAAATCTAAAAGATTTGATTATTTGGCGAATAAGGAAATTAAGATCTCTATAATTAAATGCGACGATTTGTCCCGATTACTACATCTGATATTTCCATTATAAATTAACTTTTCCGTTCCATTAGTTTTCACCACTTCTATACTCAATTCCCAAATCCAGAAGATTGTGAAAATGCTTAATCCAATTCTAAACCTTGTCCTTATCCTGACTGTCATAACAATCATTCTCCTTTTCCAACTTCCACAGAATGAATCTGTTTATTTCTACTATGCTCTAGGGATTATTGTATTTATAATCCTCCCGTGTCTTTATATTGCTATACGCACTGATATCCACAGTTTGTAATTTCGGTGTTGTTGTTGGGCTTTATATTCTTCTTTATATTTTAATGTCCCTATTCCTGTCTCCTATACTCACTGTCATCCACAGTTAATACTTCCCCCCTTATTTGCTGCGATTTATACTCCAATTTATATTTCGGAGCTTTGTCCCTATTCCTGTCTCCTATAATCACTGTCATCCACAGTTAATACTTCCCCCCTTATTTGCTGCGATTTATCCACAGTTTATATTTCGGAACGAGTAATGACGGAACAAGTAGTGTCAGAGCAAGTACTGCCAACGTAGTCTGTTATAAATGTGGAAAACCGGGCCACATTATTAAAAATTGCTCAAATCAGGGGAATACTAATGGGCAGGGCCAAGGAAGAGTTTTCAATATTAATACGGCAGAGGCACAGGAAGAACCGGAGCTTGTTACGGGTACGTTTCTTATTGACAATAAATCTGCTTACGTTTTATTTGATTCTGGTGCGGATAGAAGCTATATGAGTAGAGATTTTTGTGCTAAATTAAGTTGTCCATTGACGCTGTTGGATAGTAAATTTTTACTCAAATTAGCAAACGGTAAATTAATTTCAGCAGATTATATATGCCGGAATCGAGAAATTAAACTGGGTAGCAAAATATTTAAGATTGATTTGATACCAGTAGAGTTAGGGAGTTTTGATGTAATAGTTGGCATGGACTGGCTGAAGAAGGTGAAAGCAGAGATCGTATGTTATAAAAATGCAATTCGCATTGTACGAGAAGAAGGAGAACCCTTAATGGTGTACGGAGAAAAGGGCAACACGAAGCTACATCTTATTAGTAATTTGAAGGCACAAAAACTGATAAGAAAAGGTTGCTATGCTGTTCTAGCACACGTCGAGAAAGTACAAACTGAAGAAAAGAGCATCAATGATGTTCTCGTCGCAAAAGAATTTCCCGATGTATTTTCAAAAGAATTACCGGGACTACCTCCACATCGATCTGTTGAATTTCAAATAGATCTTGTACTAGGAGCTGCACCAATAGCTCGTGCTCCTTATAGACTCGCACCCAGCAAGATGAAAGAACTGTAAAGCCAACTGCAAGAACTATTAGAAAGTGGTTTCATTTGACCAAGCACATCACCATGGGGAGCTCCTGTTTTGTTTGTCAAGAAGAAGGATGGCACATTCAGGTTGTGTATCGACTACCGAGAGTTGAACAAACTTACCATCAAGAACTGTTACCCACTGCCTAGAATTGACGACTTATTTGATCAACTACAAGGCTCGTTGGTTTATTCGAAGATCGATTTACGTTCTGGATATCATCAAATGCGAGTAAAGGAGGATGATATTCCAAAAACTACTTTAGGACGCGTTATGGTCATTACGAGTTTATGGTTATGCCGTTTGGATTGACTAACGCACCAGCTGTGTTCATGGACCTTATGAACCGAGTGTGTGGGACATATCTTGACAAGTTTGTCATTGTTTTCATCGATGACATACTTATTTACTCAAAGAATGATCAAGAGCACGAAGAACATTTGAGAAAAGTGCTAGAAGTATTGAGGAAAGAAAAACTGTACGCTAAGTTTTCAAAGTGTGCATTTTGGTTGGAAGAAGTTCAATTCCTCGGTCACATAGTGAACAAAGAAGGTATCCAGGTGGACCCGGCAAAGATCGAAACCGTTAAAAAGTGGGAAACCCCAAAAACTCCGAAGCATATATGTCAATTTTTAGGATTGGCTGGTAACTACAGAAGATTCATCCAAGATTTCTCCAAAATAGCAAAACCCTTGACTGCATTAACGCATAAAGGGAAGAAATTTGAATGGAAGGATGAACAAGAGAAGGCGTTTCAATTATTGAAGAAAAAGCTAACTACGGCACCTATATTGTCATTGCCTGAAGGGAATGATGATTTTATGATTTATTGTGATGCATCAAGGTCTCGGTTGTGTATTAATGCAACGAACGAAGGTGATTGCTTATGCGTCTAGACAATTAAAGATTCACGAACAAAATTATACGACGCATGATTTGGAATTAGGCGCGGTTGTTTTTGCATTAAAGACATGGAGGCACTACTTATATGGGGTCAAAAGTATTATATATACCGACCACAAAAGTCTTCAACACATATTTAATCAGAAACAACTGAATATGAGGCAGCGTAGGTGGATTGAATTGTTGAATGATTACGACTTTGAGATTCGTTACCACCCGGGGAAGGCAAATGTGGTAGCCGACGCCTTGAGCAGAAAGGACAGAGAACCCATTCGAGTAAAATCTATGAATATAATGATTCACACTAACCTTACTACTCAAATAAAGGAGGCGCAACAAGGTGTTTTAAAAGAGGGAAATTTAAAGGATGAAATACCCAAAGGATCGGAGAAGCATCTTAATATTCGGGAAGACGGAACCCGGTATAGGGCTGAAAGAATTTGGGTACCAAAATTTGGAGATATAAGAGAAATGGAACTTAGAGAAGCTCATAAAACAAGATACTCAATACACCCTGGAACGGGGAAGATGTACAAGGATCGCAAGAAACATTTTTGGTGGCCGGGTATGAAAGCCGATGTTGCTAAATACGTAGGAGAATGTTTGACGTGTTCCAAGATCAAAGCGGAGCATCAGAAACCATCAGGTCTACTTCAAAAACCCGAAATCCCGGAATGGAAATGGGAAAATATTACCATGGATTTCATCACTAAATTGCCAAGGACTGCCAGTGGTTTTGATACTATTTGGGTAATAGTTGATTGTCTCACCAAATCAGCACACTTCCTGCCAATAAGAGAAGATGACAAGATGGAGAAGTTAGCACTACTGTATTTGAAGGAAGTCGTCTCCAGGCATGGAATACCAATCTCTATTATCTCTGATAGGGATGGCAGATTTATTTCAAGATTCTGGCAGACATTACAGCAAGCATTAGGAACTCGTCTAGACATGAGTACTGCCTATCATCTACAAACTGATGGGTAGAGCAAAAGGACGATACAAATGCTTGAAGACATGCTACGAGCATGTGTTATTGATTTCGGAAATAGTTGGGATCGACATCTACCGTTAGCAGAATTTTCCTACAACAACAGCTACCATTCAAGCATTGAGATGGCGCCATTTGAAGCACTTTATGGTAGAAAGTGCAGGTCTCCGATTTGTTGGAGTGAAGTGGGGGATAGACAGATTACGGGTCCAGAGATAATACAAGAAACTACCGAGAAGATCATCCAAATTCAACAACGGTTGAAAACCGCCCAAACCCGACAAAAGAGCTACGCTGACATTAAAAGAAAAGATATAGAATTTGAAATTAGAGAGATGGTCATGCTTAAAGTTGCACCTTGGAAAGGCGTTGTTCGATTTGGTAAACGAGGGAAATTAAACCCAAGGTATATTGGACCATTCAAGGTTATTGATCGCGTCGGACCAGTAGCTTACCGACTTGAGTTACCTCAATAACTCGTGGCTGTACATAACACTTTTCACGTCTCGAATTTGAAGAAATGTTTTGCTAAAGAAGATCTCACTATTCTGTTAGATGAAATCCAAATCAACGTAAAACTTCAATTCATCGAAGAACCCATCGAAATAATGGATCGTGAGGTTAAAAGACTTAAGCAAAACAAGATACCAATTGTTAAGGTTCGATGGAATGCTCATAGAGGGCCCGAGTTCACCTGGGAATGAGAAGATCAGATGAAGAAGAAATACCCTCATTTATTTCCAGAAGATACGTCAACACCTCCAACTGCTTAAAATTTCGGGACGAAATTTATTTAACGGGTAGGTACTGTAGTGACCCGAACTTTTCCATGTTTATATATATATTAAATGAAATTTTTATTTACATGATTAAGTGTTTCCAACATGTTAAGTAATCAAACTTGTTAAGACTTGATTAATTGAAATAGGTTTCATATAGACAATTGACCACCCAAGTTGACCGGCGATTCACGAACGTTAAAACTTGTAAAAACTATATGATGACACATATATGGATATATATATAGTTAACATGATATTATGATAAGTAAACATATCATTAAATATATTAGCAATGAACTATATATGTAAAAACAAGACTACTAACTTAATGATTTTGAAACGAGACATATATGTAACGATTATCGTTGTAACGACATTTAATGTATATATATCATATTAAGATATATTAATACATCATGATATCATGATAATGTAATAATTTAACATCTCATTTGATTTAATAAACAATGGGTTAACAACATTTAACAAGATCGTTAACCTAAAGGTTTCAAAACAACACTTACATGTAACGACTAACGATGACTTAACGACTCAGTTAAAATGTATATACATGTAGTGTTTTAATATGTATTCATACACTTTTTAAAGACTTCAAGACACTTATCAAAATACTTCTACTTAACAAAAATGCTTACAATTACATCCTCGTTCAGTTTCATCAACAATTCTACTCGTATGCACCCGTATTCGTACTCGTACAATACACAGCTTTTAGACGTATGTACTATTGGTATATACACTCCAATGATCAGCTCTTAGCAGCCCATGTGAATCACCTAACACATGTAGGAACCATCATTTGGCAACTAGCATGAAATATCTCATAAAATTACAAAAATATGAGTAATCATTCATGACTTATTTACATGAAAACAAAACTACATATCCTATATATCTAATCCATACACCAACGACCAAAAACACCTACAAACACTTTAATTCTTCAATTTTATTCATCTAATTGATCTCTCTCAAGTTCTATCTTCAAGTTCTAAGTGTTCTTCATAAATTCTACAAGTTCTAGTTTCATAAAATCAAGAATACTTCCAAGTTTGCTAGCTTACTTCCAATCTTATAGAGTGATCATCCAACCTCAAGAAATATTTCTTATTTACAGCAAGATATCTTTGTAATACAAGGTAATACGCATATTCAAACTTTGATTCAATTTCTATAACTATAACAATCTTATTTCGAGTGGAAATCTTACTTGAACTTGTTTTCGTGTCATGATTCTGCTTCAAGAACTTTCAAGCCAACCAAGGATCCTTTGAAGCTAGATCCATTTTTTTCATTTCTAGTAGCTTTATCCAGAAAAATTGAGGTAGTAATGATGTTCATAACATCATTCAATTCATACATATAAAGCAATCTTATTCGAAGGTTTAGACTTGTAATCACTAGAACATAGTTTAGTTAATTCTAAACTTGTTCGCAAACAAAAGTTAATCCTTCTAACTTAACTTTTAAAATCAACTAAACACATGTTCTATATCTATATGATATGCTAACTTAATGATTTAAAACCTGGAAACACGAAGAACACTGTAAAACCGGATATACGCCGTCGTAGTAACACCGCGGGCTGTTTTGGGTTAGTTAATTAAAAACTATGATAAAATGTGATTTAAAAGTATTTCTTCTTTGAAAATTATTTTTCTTATGAACATGAAACTATATCCAAAAATCATGATTAAACTCAAAGTGGAAGTATGTTTTCTAAAATGGTCATCTAGACGTCGTTCTTTTGACTGAAATGACTACCTTTACAAAAATGACTTGTAACTTATATTTCCGACTATAAACCTATACTTTTTATGTTTAGATTCATAAAATAGAGTTTAGTATGAAACCATAGCAATTTGATTCACTCAAAACGGATTTAAAATGAAGAAGTTATGGGTACAACAAGATTGGATAATTTTTCTTGTTGTAGCAACGTGAAAATTGGTAACAAATCTATATTAATTATATCCTAGCTAACTTATATTGTATTATACATGTATTCTAATATATTATGTAATCTTGGGATACCATAGACACGTATGCAAATGTTTTGACATATCATATCGACCCATGTGTATATATTATTTGGAACAACTATAGACACTCTATATGCAGTAATGTGGGAGTTAGCTATACATGGTTGAGGTTGATTCCAAAAATATATATACTTTGAGTTGTGATCTAGCCTAAGACGTGTATACACTGGGTTGTGGATTGATTCAAGATAATATATAACAATTTTTTTCTGTACATCTAACGTTGGACAACTAGTTGTAGGTTACTAACGAGGACATCTGACTTAATAAACTTAAAACATCAAAATGTATTAAAAGTGTTGTAAATATATTTTGAATATACTTTGATATATATGTACATATTTGTTATAGGTTCGTGAATCGACCAGTGACCAAGTCTTACTTCCCGACGAAGTAAAAATCTGTGAAAGTGAGTTATAGTCCCACTTTTAAAATTTAATATTTTTGGGATGAGAATACATGCAGCTTTATAAATGTTTTACAAAATAGACACAAGTACATGAAACTACTTTCTATGGTTGAATGATCGAAGCCGAATATGCCCCTTTTGCTTGGTAGCCTAAAAATTAGGGAACATCACTAATTTTGAGAATTAGTGCACGCCTAATTGACGCGAATCCTAAAGATAGATCTATTGGGCCTAACAAACCCCATCCAAAGTACGGATGCTTTAGTACTTCGAGTTTTAATATCATGTCCGATGGATGTCCCGGAATGATGGGGATATTCTTATATGCATCTTGTTAATGTCGGTTACTAGGTGTTCACCATATGAATGATTTTTATCTCTATGTATGAGATGTGTATTGAAATATAAAATCTTGTAGTCTATTGTTTCGATTTGATATATATATAGGTTAAACCTATAACTCACCAACATTTTTGTTGACGTTTAAAGCATGTTTATTCTCAGGTGAATACTAAGAGCTTCCGCTGTTGCATACTAAAATAAGGACAAGATTTGGAGTCCATGTTTGTATGATATTGTGTAAAAACTGCATTTAAGAAACATATGTCGATGTAATATATTTCTATTGTAAACCATTATGTAATGGTCGTGTATAAACAGTATATTTTAGATTATCATTATTTGATAATCTACGTAATGCTTTTGAAGCCTTTATTGATAAAATAAAGGTTATGGTTGTTTTAAAAATGAATGCAGTCTTTGAAAAACGTCTCATATAGAGGTCAAAACCTCGCAACGAAATCAATTAATATGGAATGTTTATAATCAATATGAACGGGACATTTCATATATACCAATAGTACATACATCTAAAAGCTGTGTATTGTACGAGTACGAATACAGGTGCATACGAGTAGAATTGTTGATGAAAGTGAACGAGGATGTAATTGTAAGCATTTTTGTTAAGTAGAAGTATTTTGATAAGTATCTTGAAGTCTTTCAAAAGTGTATGAATACATATTAAAATACTACATGTATATACATTTTAACTGAGTCGTTAAGTCACCGTTAGTCATTACATGTAAGTGTTGTTTTAAGACCTTTAAGTTAACGATCTTGTTAAATGTAATTAATACATTGTTATTATACTTAAATGAGATGTTAAATTATTACATTATCATGATATTATAATGTATTAATATATCTTAATATGATATATATACATTAAAATGTCGTTACAGCGATAATCGTTACATATATGCCCCGTTTCGAAATCATTAAGTTAGTAGTCTTGTTTTTACATATGTAGTTCATTGTTAATACACTTAATGACATGTTTACTTATCATTTATCATGATTAAACATAGTGTATCAATATCTTAATATGATTCATATGTATTTAGTAAGACGTTGTTATAACGATGATCGTTATATATATCGTTTTGAGTTTTTTAATTCAATAAACTCAATTTTATGTATATCACTCATTGTTAATATACCTAGTGAGATACTTACTTATCATAATCTCATGTTAACCATATATATATATATCTATATATATCATCATGTAGTTTTTACAAATTTTTAACGTTCGTGAATAGCCGGTCAACTTGGGTGGTCAATTGTCTATATGAAGCACATTTCAAATAATCAAGTCTTAACAAGTTTGATTGCTTAACATGTTGAAAAAATTTAATAATGTAAATATACCAATTTCATTTAATATATATAAACATGGAAAAGTTCGAGTCACTACAGTACCTACCCATTAAATAAATTTCGTCCCGAAATTTTAAGCTGTTGAAGGTGTTGATGAATCTTCTGGAAATAGGTACGGGTATTTCAGCTTTATTTGATCTTCACGCTCCCAGGTGAACTCGGGTCCCCTACGAGCATTCCATCGAACCTTGACGATCGGTATCTTATTTTGGTTGAGCCTTTTAACCTCACGATCCATTATCTCGATGGGTTCTTCAATGGATTGTAGTTTTTCATTGATTTTAATTTCGTCTAAAGGAATAGTGAGATCTTCTTTAGCTAAATACTTCTTCAGATTCGAGACGTGAAAGGTATTATGTACATTGGCGAGTTGTTGAGGTAATTCAAGTCGGTAGGCTATTCGTCCGACACGATCTAAAATCTTGAATGGTCCAATGTAACTTGGATTTAGTTTCCCCCGTTTACTAAATTGAACAACGCCTTTCCAAGGCGAAACCTTAAGCATGACCATCTCCCCAATTTTAAATTCTATATCTTTCCTTTTAAGGTCCGCGTAGCTCTTTTGTCGACTCTGAGCAGTTTTCAATCGTTGTTGAATTTGGATGATTTTATCTGTAGTTTCTTAGATTATCTCCGGACCCGTAATCTGTCTATCCCCCAATTCATTCCAACAAACTGGAGATCTGCAGTTTCTACCATAAAGTGCTTCGAACGGTGCCATTTCGATACTCGAGTGGTAACTGTTGTTGTAGGAAAATTCTGCTAATGGTAGATGTCGATCCCAACCATTTCCAAAATCAATAACACATGCTCGTAGCATGTCTTCAAGAGTCTGTATCGTCCTTTCACTCTGCCCATCGGTTTGTGGATGATAGGCAGTACTCATGTCTAGACGAGTTTCCAATACTTGTTGTAATGTCTGCCAAAACCTTGAAACAAATCTGCCAACTCTATCAGAGATAATAGAGATTGGTATTCCATGTCTAGAGACAACTTTCTTCAAATATAATCTCGCCAACTTCTCCATTTTATCATCTTCTCTCATTGGCAGAAAGTGTGCTGACTTGGTGAGACGATCGACTATTACCCAAATAGTATCATAACCACTTGCAGTCCTTGGCAATTTAGTAATGAAATCAATAGTAATGTTTTCCAATTTCCATTCCGGGATTTCGGGTTGTTGAAGTAGACCTGATGGTTTCTGATGTTCAGCTTTGACCTTAGAACACGTCAAACATTCTCCTACGTATCTGGCAATATCGGCTTTCATACCCGGCCACCAAAAGTGTTTCTTGAGATCTTTGTACATCTTCCCCGCTCCGGGATGTATTGGATATCTGGTTTTATGTGCTTCCTTAAGTACATTTTCTCTCACATCTCCAAACTTTGGTACCCAAATTCTTTCAGCCCTATACCGGGTTCCATCTTCCTGAATATTAAGATGTTTCTCCGATTCTTTGGGTATTTCATTCTTCAACTTTCCTTCTTTTACAACTCCCTGCTGCGCCTCCTTTATTTGAGTAGTAAGGTTAGTACGAATAATTATATTCATAGCTTTTACCAGCATTGGTGAAATGTCCCATTCTTATTGATTAAAAACGTTCCATATTAATTGATTTCGTTGCGAGGTTTTGACCTCTACATGAGACGTTTTTCAAAGACTGCATTCATTTTTAAAACAAACCATAACCTTTATTTCATAAATAAAGGTTTAAAAAGCTTTACGTAGATTATCAAATAATGATAATCTAAAATATCCTGTTTACACACGACCATTACATAATGGTTTACAATACAAATATGTTACATCGAAATCAGTTTCTTGAATGCAGTTTTTACACAATATCATACAAACATGGACTCCAATTCTTGTCCTTATTTTAGTATGCAACAGCGGAAGCTCTTAGTATTCACCTGAGAATAAACATGCTTTAAACGTCAACAAAAATGTTGGTGAGTTATAGGTTTAACCTAAATATATCAAATCGTAACAATAGACCACCAGATTTCATATTTCAATACACATCCCATACATAGAGATAAAAATCATTCATATGGTGAACACATGGTAACCGACATTAACAAGATGCATATATAAGAATATCCCCATCATTCCGGGACACCCTTCGGATATGATATAAATTTCGAAGTACTAAAGCATCCGGTACTTTGGATGGGGTTTGTTAGGCCCAATAGATCTATCTTTAGGATTCGCGTCAATTAGGGTATCTGTTCCCTAATTCTTAGATTACCAGACTTAATAAAAAGGGGCATATTCGATTTCGATAATTCAACCATAGAATGTAGTTTCACGTACTTGTGTCTATTTTGTAAATCATTTATAAAACCTGCATGTATTCTCATCCCAAAAAAATTAGATTTTAAAAGTGGGACTATAACTCACTTTCACAGATTTTTACTTCGTCGGGAAGTAAGACTTGGCCACTGGTTGATTCATGAACCTATAACAATATATACATATATATCAAAGTATGTTCAAAATATATTTACAACACTTATAATATATTTTGATATTTTAAGTTTATTAAGTCAGCTGTCCTCGTTAGTAACCTACAACTAGTTGTCCACAGTTAGATGTACAGAAATAAATCAATAAATATTATCTTGAATCAATTCACGACCCAGTGTATACATATCTCAGTATTGATCACAACTCAAACTATATATATATTTTGGAATCAACCTCAACCCTGTATAGCTAACTCCAACATTCACATTTAGAGTGTCTATGGTTGTTCCGAAATATATATAGATGTGTCGACATGATAGGTCAAAACATTGTATACGTGTCTATGGTATCTCAAGATTACATAATATACAATACAAGTTGATTAAGTTATGGTTGGAATAGATTTGTTACCAATTTTGACGTAGCTAAAATGAGAAAAATTATCCAATCTTGTTTTACCCATAACTTCTTCATTTTAAATCCGTTTTGAGTGAATCAAATTGCTATGGTTTCATATTGAAATCTATTTTATGAATATAAACAGAAAAAGTATAGGTTTATAGTCGGAAAAATAAGTTACAAGTCGTTTTTGTAAAGGTAGTCATTTCAGTCGAAAGAACGACATCTAGATGACCATTTTAGAAAACATACTTTCACTTTGAGTTTAACCATAATTTTTGGATATAGTTTCATGTTCGTAATAAAAATTATTTTCCCAGAATAACAACTTTTAAATCAAAGTTTATCATAGTTTTTAATTAACTAACCCAAAACAGCCCGCGGTGTTACTACGACGGCGTAAATCCGGTTTTACAGTGTTTTTCGTGTTTCCAGGTTTTAAATCATTAAGTTAGCATATCATATAGATATAGAACATGTGTTTAGTTGATTTTAAAAGTCAAGTTAGAAGGATTAACTTTTATTTGCGAACAAGTTTAGAATTAACTAAACTATGTTCTAGTGATTACAAGTTTAAACCTTCGAATAAGATAGCTTTATATGTATGAATCGAATGATGTTATGAACATCATTACTACCTCAAGTTCCTTGGATAAACCTACTGGAAATGATAAAAATAGATCTAGCTTCAAAGGATCCTTGGATGGCTTGAAAGTTCTTGAAGCAGAATCATGACACGAAAACAATTTCAAGTAAGATTTCCACTCGAAATAAGATTGTTATAGTTATAGAAATTGAATTAAAGTTTGAATATGATTATTACCTTGTATTAGAAAGATAACCTACTGTAAGTAACAAAGGTTTCTTGATCTTGGATGATTACTTGGAATGGATTTAGAAAACTTGGAAGTAAACTTGCAATCTTGGAAGTATTCTTGATTTTATGAAACTAGAACTTTCGGAATTTATGAAGAACACTTAGAACTTGAAGATAAAACTTGAGAGAGATCAATTAGATGAAGAAAATTGAAGAATGAAATTGTTTGTAGGTGTTTTTGGTCGTTGGTGTATGGATTAGATATAAAGGATATGTAATTTTGTTTTCATGTAAATAAGTCATGAATGATTACTCATATTTTTGTAATTTTATGAGATATTTCATGCTAGTTGCCAAATGATGGTTCCCAAATATGTTAGGTGACTCACATGGTCTGCTAAGAGCTGATCATTGGAGTGTATATACAAATAGTATATACATCTAAAAGCTGTGTATTGTACGAGTACGAATACGGGTGCATACGAGTAGAATTGTTGATGAAACTGAACGAGGATGTAATTGTAAGCATTTTTATTAAGTAGAAGTATTTTGATAAGTGTCTTGAAGTCTTTCAAAAGTGTATGAATACATATTAAAACACTACATGTATATACATTTTAACTGAGTCGTTAAGTCATCGTTAGTCGTTACATGTAAATGTTGTTTTGAAACCTTTAGGTTAACGATCTTGTTGAATGTTGTTAACCCATTGTTTATTATAACAAATGAGATGTTAAATTGTTATATTATCATGATATTATGATATATAATATATCTTAGTATGATATATATAGAGTTAAATGTCGTTACAACGATAATCGTTACATATATGTCTCGTTTCGAAATCATTAAGTTAGTAGTCTTATTTTTACATATGTATTTCATTGTTAATACACTTAATAATATATTTACTTATCATTTAACATAATTAACCAAGTGTATCAATATCTTAATATGATTCATATGTACCTAGTAAGACGTTGTTATAACGATAATCGTTATATATATCGTTTTCGAGTTTCTTAAATTAATAGTCTCATTTTTATGTATATAACTCATTGTTAAAATACCTAATGAGATACATACTTATAATAAAATCATGTTAACTATATATATAACCATATATATGTCATCGTATAGTTTTTACAAGTTTTAACGTTCGTGAATCACCGGTCAACTTGGGTGGTCAATTGTCTATATGAAACCTATTTCAATTAATCAAGTCTTAACAAGTTTGATTGCTTAACATGTTGGAAACACTTAATCATGTAAATAACAATTTCATTTAATATATATATAAACATGGAAAAGTTCGGGTCACTACAGTACCTACCCGTTAAATAAATTTCGTCCCGAAATTTTAAGCAGTTGGAGGTGTTGACGTATCTTCTGGAAATAAATGCGGGTATTTCTTCTTCATCTGATCTTCACTCTCCCAGGTGAACTTGTGTCCTCTACGAGCATTCTATCGAACCTTAACAATCGGTATCTTGTTTTGTTTAAGTCTCTTAACCTCACGATCCATTATTTCGACGGGTTCTTCAATGAATTGAAGTTTTTCATTGATTTGGATTTCGTCCAACAGAATAGTGAGATCTTCTTTAGCAAAACATTTCTTCAAATTTGAGACATGGAAAGTGTTATGTACAGCCTCGAGTTGTTGAGGTAGCTCCAGTTGGTAAGCTACTGGTCCGACACGATCTATAATCTTGAATGGTCCAATGTACCTTGGATTTAGTTTCCCCCGTTTACCAAATCGAACAATGCCTTTCCAAGGTGAAACCTTAAGCATGACCATTTCTCCAATTTCAAACTCTATATCTTTTCTTTTACTGTCCGCGTAGCTCTTTTGTCGACTCTGGGCGGTTTTCAATCTTTGTTGAATTTGGATGATTTTCTCGGTAGTTTCTTGTATTATCTCCGGACCCGTAATCTGTCTATCCCCCACTTCACTCCAACAAATCGGAGACCTGCACTTTCTACCATAAAGTGCTTCAAACGGTGCCATCTCAATGCTTGAATGGTAGCTGTTGTTGTAGGAAAATTCTGCTAACGGTAGATGTCGATCCCAACTGTTTCCGAAATCAATAACACAAGCTCGTAGCATGTCTTCAAGTGTTTATATCGTCCTTTTGCTCTGCCCATCAGTTTGTGGATGATAAGCAGTACTCATGTCTAGACGAGTTCCCAATGCTTGCTGTAATGTCTACCAGAATCTTGAAATAAATGTGCCATCCCTATCAGAGATAATAGAGATTGGTATTCCATGTCTGGAGACGACTTCCTTCAAATACAGTCATGCTAACTTCTCCATCTTGTCATCTTCTCTTATTGGTAGGAAGTGTGCTGACTTGGTGAGACGATCAACTATTACCCAAATAGTATCATAACCACTTGCAGTCCTTGGCAATTTAGTAATGAAATCCATGGTAATATTTTCCCATTTCCATTCCGGGATTTCAGGTTGTTGTAGTAGACCTGATGGTTTCTGATGTTCAGCTTTGACCTTAGAACACGTCAAACATTCTCCTACATATTTAGCAATATTGGCTTTCATACCTGGCCACCAGAAATGTTTCTTAAGATCCTTGTACATCTTCCCCGTTCCAGGATGTATTGAGTATCTGGTTTTATGAGCTTCTCTAAGTACCATTTCTCTCATATCTCCAAATTTTGGTACCCAAATTCTTTCAGCCCTATACCGGGTTCCGTCTTCCCGAATATTAAGATGCTTCTCTGATCCTTTGGGTATTTCATCCTTTAAATTTCCCTCTTTTAAAACTCCTTGTTGCGCCTCCTTTATTTGAGTAGTAAGGTTAGTGTGAATCATTATATTCATAGATTTTACTCAAATGGGTTCTCTGTCCTTTCTGCTCAAGGCGTCGGCTACCACATTTACCTTCCCCGGGTGGTAACGAATCTCAAAGTCGTAATCATTCAACAATTCAATCCACCTACGCTGCCTCATATTCAGTTGTTTCTGATTAAATATGTGTTGAAGACTTTTGTGGTCGGTATATATAATACTTTTGACCCCATATAAGTAGTGCCTCCAAGTCTTTAATGCAAAAACAACCGCGCCTAATTCCAAATCATGCGTCGTATAATTTTGCTCGTGAATCTTCAATTGTCTAGACGCATAAGCAATCACCTTCGTCCATTGCATTAATACACAACCGAGACCTTGCTTTGATGCGTCACAATAAATCACAAAATCATCATTCCCTTCAGGCAATGACAATATAGGTGCCGTAGTTAGCTTTTTCTTCAATAATTGAAACGCCTTCTCTTGTTCATCCTTTCATTCAAATTTCTTCCCTTTATGCGTTAATGCAGTCAAGGGTTTTGCTATTTTGGAGAAATCTTGGATGAATCTTCTGTAGTAATCAGCCAATCCTAAAAATTGACGTATATGCTTCGGAGTTTTTGGGGTTTCCCACTTTTCAACGGTTTCGATCTTTGCCGGGTCCACCTGGATACCTTCTTTGTTCACTATGTGACCGAGGAATTGAACTTCTTCCAACCAAAATGCACACTTTGAAAACTTAGCGTACAGTTTTTCTTTCCTCAATACTTCTAGCACTTTTCTCAAATGTTCTTCGTGCTCTTGATCATTCTTTGAGTAAATAAGTATGTCATCGATGAAAACAATGACAAACTTGTCAAGATATGGCCCACACACTCGGTTCATAAGGTCCATGAACACAGCTGGTGCGTTAGTCAATCCAAACGGCATAACCATAAACTCGTAATGACCATAACGCGTCCTAAAAGCAGTTTTTGGAATATCATCCTCCTTTACTCGCATTTGATGATATCCAGAACATAAATCGATCTTCGAATAAACCGACGAGCCTTGTAGTTGATCAAATAAGTCGTCAATTCTCGGCAGTGGATAACGGTTTTTGATGGTAAGTTTGTTCAACTCTCTGTAGTCAATACATAACCTAAATGTACCATCCTTCTTCTTGACAAACAAAACATGAGCTCCCCATGGTGATGTGCTTGGTCGAATGAAACCACGTTCTAATAGTTCTTGCAGTTGGCTTTGCAGTTCTTTCATCTCGCTGGGTGCGAGTCTATAAGGAGCACGAGCTATTGGTGCAGCTCCTGGTACAAGATCTATTTGAAATTCAACAGATCGATGTGGAGGTAGTTCCGGTAATTCTTTTGAAAATACATCGGGAAATTCTTTTGCGACGGGAACATCATTGATGCTCTTTTCTTCAGTTTGTACTTT
This sequence comes from Rutidosis leptorrhynchoides, assembly GCF_046630445.1. Taxonomy (NCBI): domain Eukaryota; kingdom Viridiplantae; phylum Streptophyta; class Magnoliopsida; order Asterales; family Asteraceae; genus Rutidosis; species Rutidosis leptorrhynchoides. Next base: position 263,365,971 of record NC_092335.1, read on the forward strand.
CTCGACGTGTGCTAGAACAGCATAGCAACCTTTTCTTATTAGTTTTTGTGCCTTCAAATTACTAATAAGATGTAGCTTCATGTTGCCCTTTTCTCCGTACACCATTAAGGGTTCTCCTTCTTCTCGTACAATGCGAATTGCATTTTTATAACATACGATCTCTGCTTTCACCTTCTTCAGCCAGTCCATGCCAACTATTACATTAAAACTCCCTAACTCTACTGGTATCAAATCAATCTTAAATATTTCGCTACCCAGTTTAATTTCTCGATTCCAGCATATATTATCTGCTGAAATTAATTTACCGATTGCTAATTCGAGTAAAAATTTACTATCCAACGGCATCAACGGACAACTTAATTTAGCACAAAAATCTCTACTCATATAGCTTCTATCCGCACCAGAATCAAATAAAACGTAAGCAGATTTATTGTAAATAAGAAACGTACCCGTAACAAGCTCCGGGTCTTCCTGTGCCTCTGCCGCATTAATATTGAAAACTCTTCCGCGGCCTTGTCCATTCGTGTTCTCCTGGTTCGGGCAATTTCTAATAATGTGGCCCGATTTTCCACATTTATAACAAACTACATTGGCATAACTTGCTCCGACACTACTTGCTCCGCCATTACTCGTTCCGACACCATTTGTTTCTTTCGTTCTGTTAACCCCTGGTCCGTAGACCTCACACTTCGTCACACTATGACCATTTCTTTTACACTTGTTGCAAAATTTGGTGCAGAACCCTGAGTGATACTTTTCACACCTTTGGCATAGCTGCTTCTGATTGTTGTTGTTGTTGCGGTTGTTATTGTTGTTGGGATGATTGTTGTAGTTGTTGTTGTTGTTGTTGTTGTTGTTGTTGTTGTTGTTGTTGTTGTTGTTGTTGTTGTTGTTGTTGTTGTTGTTGTTGTTGTTGTTGTTGTTGTTGTTGTTGTTGTTGTTGTTGTTGTTGTTGTTGTTGTTGGGCCGTTTGTTGTAGTTGCGATTGATGTTGCGATTGTTGGGATAATTGTTGCGATTATTATTGTAATTGCTGTTGTTGTTGTATTGGTGATTCTTATCACCGTTTTCCTCCCACTTTCTTTTGACTTGCTTCACATTGGCCTTTTCAGCCGTCTGTTCTTTAATTCTTTCCTCAATCTGGTTCACTAGTTTGTGAGCCATTCTACATGCCTGTTGTATGGAGGCGGGCTCGTGTGAACTTATATCTTCTTGGATTCTTTCCGGTAATCCTTTCATAAACGCGCCGATCTTCTCTTCCTCATCTTCGAACGCTCCCGGACACAATAGGCACAATTCTGTGAATCGTCTTTCGTACGTGGTAATATCAAATCCTTGGGTTCGTAACCCTCTAAGTTCTGTCTTGAGCTTATTGACCTCGGTTCTGGGACGGTACTTCTCGTTCATCAAGTGCTTGAATGCTGACCACGGTAGTGCGTACCCATCATCTTGTCCCACTTGCTCTAGATAGGTATTCCACCATGTTAACGTAGAACCTATGAAGGTATGCGTAGCGTACTTCACTTTGTCCTCTTCAGTACACTTACTTATGGCAAACACCGATTCGACCTTCTCGGTCCACCGTTTCAATCCGATCGGTCCTTCGGTTCCATCAAATTCTAAAGGTTTGCAGGCAGTCAATTCTTTGTAGGTGCATCCTACACGATTTCCTGTACTGCTAGATCCAAGGTTATTGTTGGTATGTAGCGCAGCCTGTACTGCGGCTATGTTTGAAGCTAGAAAAGTACGGAATTCCTCTTCATTCATATTCACGGTGTGTCGAGTAGTCGGTGCCATTTCCGTCAAAATAGTCAAATAGAACAAGTTAATCATACAGAATATTAAGAGTAGTTAATAGTATTTCGTAGCATAATATGAACTCATTTATAAAAGCTTTTTCTTCATATTAGCATTTTATAAGTTTAAATTCGGGTAGTACCTACCCGTTAAGTTCATACTTAGTAGCTAATATACAATTCAACTACTACAATTCTATATGAAAAACTGATTATAATAATATTTCGCGTTCAAACTTTTATACAATATTTTACAAACTTACAATACCGATTATTTTACATAAAGCATGAAATATAGCACACAATAACTTTGATACAAGATAGTTGTGAAGATAATTCTAGCTAGTACACAAGTCGTTCAGCAAAGGCAATAAAGACACGTAATTCATACGTCCAGAAACAAGTCATGCATTCTGGGTTTACTAGGACTACTTCCCATCCTTGGTCTTGTGGAACATAACCGTTATGGCCGTTGATAAGATAGCGTGTTGTAACGTCGTCAAAGGGACGAGGGTTACGTAATGACCAACAGTCTCGTAATAACCTAAAAACCTCATTTCTTACCCCAATTACCGACTCCGTCACTTGTGGGAACGTTTTGTTTAATAGTTGTAGCCCGATGTTCTTTTTATCACTTTGGTGAGAAGCGAACATTACTAACCCGTAAGCATAGCATGCTTCTTTATGTTGCATGTTAGCCACTTTTTCTAAATCATGAAGTCCTATATTCGGATACATTGAGTCAAAATAATTTCTTAACCCGTTGCGTAAAATAGCATTTGGGTTCCCCGCAATATATGCGTCAAAGTAAACACATCGTAACTTATGGGTTTCCCAATGTGATATCCCCCATCTTTCAAACGAAAGTCTCTTATAAACTAAGACATTCTTAGAACGTTCTTCGAATGTCTTACAAACTGATTTCGCCGTAAATAGTTATGCCGAAGAATTCTGACCGACTCTAGACAAGATTTCATCAATCATGTCTCCGGGTAGGTCTCTTAAAATATTGGGTTGTCTATCCATTTTGTGTTTTTATACTGTAAAATAGACAAGAGTTAGATTCATAAAAAAAATACTTATTAATACAAGCAATTTTTACATATATCATAAAGTATAAGCACACTATATTACATATATTACACCACACGAATACAACTATCTTATTCCGACTCGCTCATTTCTTCTTCTTCGGTTTTGTTCGTTTTGACAAGTTTCTAGGGATATATGATGTTCCCCTAATACGAGCTGTCGTTTTCCACAACGGTTTAGAAAAACCTGGTGGTTTAGAGGTTCCCGGGTCATTGTTACAACTTAAGGGCTTCGGGGGTTGATGATACATATAAAGTTCATCGGGGTTGGAATTAGATTTCTCTATTTTTATGCCCTTTCCCTTATTATTTTCTTTTGCCTTTTTAAATTCAGTTGGGGTAATTTCTATAACATCATCGGAATTCTCGTCGGAATCCGATTCATCGGAGAATTGGTAATCCTCCTAATATTTTGCTTCCTTAGCGGAAACACCATTGACCATAATTAACCTTGGTCGGTTAGTTGAGGATTTTCTTTTACTTAACCGTTTTATTATTTCCCCCACCGGTTCTATTTCCTCCTCTGGTTCCTCCTCTTCCGGTTCTGATTCTTCTTCCGGTTCTGATTCTTCTTTCGGTTCTTCTTCGGGAACTTGTGAATCAGTCCAATATATATTCGACTCTTCGTTATTATTAGGTGAGTCAATGGGATTTGTGCTAGAGGTAGACATCTATCACACAATATCAAACATGTTAAGAGATTAATATATCACATAATATATACATGTTAATAATATATAGTTTCCAACAAAAATGTTAAGCAATCATTTTTAAAGAAAATACGGTCGAAGTCCAGACTCACTAATGCATCCTAACAAACTCGATAAGACACACTAATACAAATTTTCTGGTTCTCTAAGACCAACGCTCGGATACCAACTGAAATGTCCCGTTCTTATTGATTAAAAACGTTCCATATTAATTGATTTCGTTGCGAGGTTTTGACCTCTATATGAGACGTTTTTCAAAGACTGCATTCATTTTTAAAACAAACCATAACCTTTATTTCATAAATAAAGGTTTAAAAAGCTTTACGTAGATTATCAAATAATGATAATCTAAAATATCCTGTTTACACACGACCATTACATAATGGTTTACAATACAAATATGTTACATCGAAATCAGTTTCTTGAATGCAGTTTTTACACAATATCATACAAACATGGACTCCAAATCTTGTCCTTATTTTAGTATGCAACAGCGGAAGCTCTTAGTATTCACCTGAGAATAAACATGCTTTAAACGTCAACAAAAATGTTGGTGAGTTATAGGTTTAACCTATATATATCAAATCGTAACAATAGACCACCAGATTTCATATTTCAATACACATCCCATACATAGAGATAAAAATCATTCATATGGTGAACACCTAGTAACCGACATTAACAAGATGCATATATAAGAATATCCCCATCATTCCGGGACACCCTTCGGATATGATATAAATTTCGAAGTACTAAAGCATCCGGTACTTTGGATGGGGTTTGTTAGGCCCAATAGATCTATCTTTAGGATTCGCGTCAATTAGGGTGTCTGTTCCCTAATTCTTAGATTACCAGACTTAATAAAAAGGGGCATATTCGATTTCGATAATTCAACCATAGAATGTAGTTTCACGTACTTGTGTCTATTTTGTAAATCATTTATAAAACCTGCATGTATTCTCATCCCAAAAATATTAGATTTTAAAAGTGGGACTATAACTCACTTTCACAGATTTTTACTTCGTCGGGAAGTAAGACTTGGCCACTGGTTGATTCACGAACCTATAACAATATATACATATATATCAAAGTATGTTCAAATTATATTTACAACACTTTTAATATATTTTGATGTTTTAAGTTTATTAAGTCAGCTGTTCTCGTTAGTAACCTACAACTAGTTGTCCACAGTTAGATGTACAGAAATAAATCAATAAATATTATCTTGAATCAATCCACGACCCAGTGTATACGTATCTCAGTATTGATCACAACTCAAACTATATATATTTTGGAATCAACCTCAACCCTGTATAGCTAACTCCAACATTCACATATAGAGTGTCTATGGTTGTTCCGAAATATATATAGATGTGTCGACATGATAGGTCGAAACATTGTATACGCGTCTATGGTATCTCAAGATTACATAATATACAATACAAGTTGATTAAGTTATGGTTGGAATAGATTTGTTACCAATTTTCACGTAGCTAAAATGAGAAAAATTATCCAATCTTGTTTTACCCATAACTTCTTCATTTTAAATCCGTTTTGAGTGAATCAAATTGCTATGGTTTCATATTGAACTCTATTTTATGAATCCAAACAGAAAAAGTATAGGTTTATAGTCGGAAAAATAAGTTACAAGTCATTTTTGTAAAGGTAGTCATTTCAGTCGAAAGAACGACGTCTAGATGACCATTTTAGAAAACATACTTCCACTTTGAGTTTAACCATAATTTTTGGATATAGTTTCATGTTCATAATATAAATCATTTTCCCAGAATAACAACTTTTAAATCAAAGTTTATCATAGTTTTTAATTAACTAACCCAAAACAGCCCGCGGTGTTACTACGAGGACGTAAATCCGGTTTTACGGTGTTTTTCGTGTTTCCAGGTTTTAAATCATTAAGTTAGCATATCATATAGATATAGAACATGTGTTTAGTTGATTTTAAAAGTCAAGTTAGAAGGATTAACTTTTATTTGCGAACAAGTTTAGAATTAACTAACTATGTTCTAGTGATTACAAGTTTAAACCTTCGAATAAGATAGCTTTATACGTATGAATCGAATGATGTTATGAACATCATTACTACCTCAAGTTCCTTGGATAAACCTACTGGAAATGATAAAAATAGATCTAGCTTCAAAGGATCCTTGGATGGCTTGAAAGTTCTTGAAGCAGAATCATGACACGAAAACAATTTCAAGTAAGATTTCCACTCGAAATAAGATTGTTATAGTTATAGAAATTGAATTAAAGTTTGAATATGATTATTACCTTGTATTAGAAAGATAACCTACTGTAAGTAACAAAGGTTTCTTGATCTTGGATGATTACTTGGAATGGATTTAGAAAACTTGGAAGTAAACTTGCAATCTTGGAAGTATTCTTGATTTTATGAAACTAGAACTTTTGGAATTTATGAAGAACACTTAGAACTTGAAGATAAAACTTGAGAGAGATCAATTAGATGAATAAAATTGAAGAATGAAAGTGTTTGTAGGTGTTTTTGGTCGTTGGTGTATGGATTAGATATAAAGGATATGTAATTTTGTTTTCATGTAAATAAGTCATGAATGATTACTCATATTTTTGTAATTTTATGAGATATTTCATGCTAGTTGCCAAATGATGGTTCCCAAATATGTTAGGTGACTCACATAGTCTGCTAAGAGCTGATCATTGGAGTGTATATACAAATAGTACATACATCTAAAAGCTGTGTATTGTACGAGTACGAATACGGGTGCATACGAGTAGAATTGTTGATGAAACTGAACGAGGATGTAATTGTAAGCATTTTTATTAAGTAGAAGTATTTTGATAAGTGTCTTGAAGTCTTTCAAAAGTGTATGAATACATATTAAAACACTACATGTATATACATTTTAACTGAGTCGTTAAGTCATCGTTAGTCGTTACATGTAAATGTTGTTTTGAAACCTTTAGGTTAACGATCTTGTTGAATGTTGTTAACCCATTGTTTATTATAACAAATGAGATGTTAAATTGTTATATTATCATGATATTATGATATATAATATATCTTAGTATGATATATATACAATTAAATGTCGTTACAACGATAATCGTTACGTATATGTCTCGTTTCGAAATCATTAAGTTAGTAGTCTTATTTTTACATATGTATTTCATTGTTAATACACTTAATAATATATTTACTTATCATTTAACATAATTAACCAAGTGTATCAATATCTTAATATGATTCATATGTACCTAGTAAGACGTTGTTATAACGATAATCGTTATATATATCGTTTTCGAGTTTCTTAAATTAATAGTCTCATTTTTATGTATATAACTCATTGTTAAAATACCTAATGAGATACATACTTATAATAAAATCATGTTAACTATATATATAACCATATATATGTCATCGTATAGTTTTTACAAGTTTTAACGTTCGTGAATCACCGGTCAACTTGGGTGGTCAATTGTCTATATGAAACCTATTTCAATTAATCAAGTCTTAACAAGTTTGATTGCTTAACCTGTTGGAAACACTTAATCATGTAAATAACAATTTCATTTAATATATATATAAACATGGAAAAGTTCGGGTCACTACAGTTGATTCTCTGTCCTTTTTACTCAAAGCGTCGGCTACCACATTTGCCTTCTCCGAGTGGTAACGAATCTCGAAATCGTAATCATTCAATAACTCAATCCACCTACGCTGCCTCATGTTCAGTTGTTTCTGATTAAATATATGTTGGAGACTTTTGTGGTCGGTATATATGATACTTTTGACCCCATATAAGTAGTGCCTCCAAGTCTTTAATACAAAAACAACAGCGCCCAATTCCAAATCGTGAGTCGTATAATTTTGCTCGTGAATCTTCAATTGTCTGGACGCATAAGCAATTACCTTCGTTCGTTGCATTAATACACAACCGAGGCCTTGCTTTGAGGCATCACAATATATCACAAAATCATCATTCCCTTCAGGCAATGACAATATAGGTGCCGTAGTTAACTTTTTCTTCAACAATTGAAATGCTTTCTTCTGCTCATCCTTCCATTCAAATTTATTCCCTTTATGCGTTAATGCAGTCAAGGGTTTTGCTATTTTGGAAAAATCTTGGATGAACCTTCTGTAGTAACCAGCCAGTACTAAAAATTGGCGTATATGCTTCGGAGTTTTCGGGGTTTCCCACTTTTTAACGGTTTCAATCTTTGCCGGATCCACTTGAATACCTTCTTTGTTCACTATGTGACCGAGGAATTGAGCATCTTCCAACCAAAAAGCACACTTTGAAAACTTAGCGTACAATTTTTCTTTCCTCAACAACTATAGCACTTTTCTCAAATGTTCTTCGTGCTCTTGATCATTCTTTAAGTAAATAAGTATGTCATCGATAAAAACAATGACAAACTTGTCAATGTATGGTCCACACACTCGGTTCATGAGGTCCATGAACACAGCTGGTGCGTTAGTCAACCCAAACGGCATAACCATAAACTCGTAATGATCGTAACGCATCCTAAAAGCAGTCTTTGGAATATCATCCTCCTTCACCCACATTTGATGATACCCAAAACGTAAATCAATCTTCGAATAAACCGACGAGCCTTGTAGTTGATCAAATAAGTCATCGATTCTCGGTAGTGGGTAGCGGTTCTTGATGGTAAGTTTGTTCAACTCTCGGTAGTCGATACACAACCTAAATGTACCATCCTTCTTCTTGACAAACAAAACAGGAGATCCCCACGGTGATGTGCTTGGTCGAATGAAACCACGCTCTAAAAGTTCCTGTAATTAGCTTTGGAGTTCTTTCATTTCACTGGGTGCGAGTCTGTATGGAGCATGAGCTATTAGTGCAGCTCCTGGTACGAGATCTATTTGAAATTCAACAGATCGATGTGGAGGTAGTCCCGGTAATTCTTTCGGAAATACATCGGGAAATTCTTTTGCGACGGGAACATCATTGATGTTCTTTTCTTCGGGTTTGACTTCTTCGATGTGTGCTAGAACGGCATAGCCTTTTCTTATTAATTTTTGTGCCTTCAAATTACTAATAAGATTTAGCTTCGCGTTGCTCTTTTCTCCGTACACCATTATAGGTTTTCCTTTTTCTCGTACAATGCGAATTGCATTTTTGTAACATACGATTTTCGCTCTCTCTTTTTTCAACAAGTCCATGCCGATTATCACATCAAAACTCCCTAACTCTACTGGTATCAAATCGATCTTAAACGTTTCGCTAACCAGTTTAATTTCTCGATTTTGACATATTTTGTCTGCCGAAATTAATTTACCGTTTGCTAATTCGAGTAAAAATTTATTATTCATAGGCGTCAATGGACCACTTAATTTAGCACAAAAATCTCTACTCATGTAACTTCTATCCGCCCCCGAATCAAATAAAACATAAGCAGGTTTTTCATCGATAAGAAACGTACCCGTAACAAGCTCCGGGTCTTCCTGCGCTTCTTCCACATTAATGTTAAAAACTCTCCCACGGCTTTGCCCATTATTATTTCTCTGGTTTGGACACGCAGTTTTGTAGTGGCCATTCTTCCTGCATCCATTACAAATAATGTGGGCATTATTTGTTCCTTTACCCGATGGTCCATAAATTTCACACTTTGTTGTATCATGACCCTTTCTATTAAATTTAGTACATATTGCTGGACAAAAAGTAGTTGGATGGTACCCTTCACACCTTAGACACGGAATTTTCTGATTTTGATTACCAGTGTTGTTATTGATATTGTTGTTGGGATTTTTGTTGTTGCGGTTGGTATTGTTGTTGGGATGATTGTTGTAGTTGTTGTTGTTGGAATGGTTTTTGTTGCGTTTGTTGTTGCGAAAAATGGTGCGATTGTGGTTGTGATTGTGGTGTTGATTGTTGAAATTGTGACTCTTGTCACTGGGTTCTTCCCACTTTCTCTTAACTTGTTTCATTTTGGCCTCATCGGCCGCCTGCTCTTTAATCCTTCTCTCGATCTGGTTTATAAGTTTGTGAGCCATTCGGCTTGCCTTTTGCATTGAAGTGGGTGCGCTTGCACTCACATCCTCCTGAATTCTCTCTGGTAACCCCTTTACAAACGCATCGATCTGCTCTTCTTCATCTTTGAACACTCTTGGGCACAATAAATACAACTCGGTGAATCGTCGTTCATATGTGGTGATATCGAATCCCTTCGTTCGTAATTCTCTAAGCTCTGTCTTGAGCTTATTGTCTTTGTTTCTGGGATGGTACTGCTCGTTCATTAAGTGTTTGAATGCTGACTACGGTAGTGCATAAGTAGCATCTTGTCCCACTTGTTCGAAATAGGTATTCCACCATGTTAACGCAGTACCTGTGAAGGTATGCGTGGCGTACTTTACCTTATCTTCCTCAGCACATTTGCTTATAGCAAACATAGATTCGACCTTTTTGATCCATCGTTTCAGTCCGACTGGTCCTTCAGTTCCATCGAATTCCAGAGGTTTACAGGAAGTGAAAGCCTTGTAGGAGCATCCTACACTGTTTCCTGTAGAGTTAACTCCACTGCTAGACCCTGAGTTATTGTTGTTTTGCATTGCAGCCTGTACTGTGGCTATATTTTCTGCGAGGAAAGCACATAAGTCTTCCTCACTCATGTTCAAGTTCTGACGAGTAGTCGGTGCCATTTCCTTCAAAAATAGCCAAAAGAATTAAGTTAATCATATAGAATATTAAGAGTAGTCAATAGTATTCCGTAGCATAATATGAACTCATTTATAAAAGCTTTTTCTTCATATTAGCGTTTTATAAGTTTTAATTTGGGTAATACCTACCCGTTATGTTCATACTTAGTAGCTAACATACAATTCAACTACTACAATTCTATATGAAAAACTGATTATAATAATATTTCACATTCAAACTTTTATACAATATTTTGCAAATTTACAATACTGCTATTTTACATATATCATGAAATATAGCACATAAAAACTCTGATACAAAACAGTTGCGAAGACAATTCTAGTTAATACGCAAGTCGTTCAACAAAGGCAATAAAGACACGTAATTCATACGTCCAGAAACAAGTCATGCATTCTGGTTTTATTAAGACTACTTCCCATCCTTGGTCTTGTGGAACATAACCGTTGTGACCGTTGACAAGACAGCATGTTGTAACATCGTCAAAGGGACGAGGATTTCGTAATGTCCAACAGCCCCGCAATAATCTAAAAACCTTATTTCTCACCCCAACTACTGAATCCGTCACTTGTGGGAAGGTTTTATTTAAAAGTTGTAATCTGATGTTCTTTTTCTCACTTTGGTGAGAAGCGAACATCACTAACTCGTAAGCATAACATGCTTCCTTATGTTGCATGTTAGAAGCTCTTTCTAACTCACGAAATCCTATGTTGGGATATGTTGAGTCAAAATAGGTTCTTAACCCGTAGCGTAAAATTGCATTTGGATTCCTCGCACTTAACGCTTTAAAGAAAACACGGCGTAACTTACGGTCTCCCCAATGTGATATACTCCACGTATCAAAGGAAAGCCTTTTATAAACTAAGGCATTTCTGGAAAGTCTTTCAAATATTTGACAAGTTAATTTCTCCATAACTAATTGTGCTGATGAATTCTGACCGACTCTAGACAATATTTCATCAATCATATCCTCTGGTAGGTCTTCTAAAATATTCGGTTGTCTACCCTTAACGTCTATTTTGTGTTTTTATACTGTAAAAATAGACGAGGGTTAGATTCATAAAAGATAATTAACAAACAATACAAGCAATTTTTTTTACATTTATCATAAAAGCAAAAGCACACTATATTACATATATTAAACAACATGATTACAACTCTTTAATCCGACTCACTCGTTTCTTCTTCTTCGGACTTGGTTCGTTTTGCTAATTTCCTAGGTATATATGGTGCTCCCCTAATATGAGTTGTCATTTTCCACAATGGTTTAGAAAAACCTGGTGGTTTAGAGGTTCCCGGGTTATTGTTACAATTTAGGAAATACGGATGTTGCCGATACATATAAAGTTCATCGGGGTTGGAATCAGGTTTCTCTATTTTTATACCTTTTCCCTTATTATTTTCTTTTGCTATATTAAATTGGGTCGAGGTAATTTCTATAACATCATCGGAATCCTCATCGGGATCCGATTCAACGAAAAATTGGTAATCTTCCCAATATTTTGCTTCCTCTGCGGAAACACCATTGACCATTTTTAACTTTGGTCCGTTGGTTGAGGATTTTCTTTTATTTAATAGATTTACTGTAGGTATCAGTATTTCTTCCTCCGGAACCTCTTCTTCTTCCGGTTCCTCTTCTTCCGATTCCTCCTCTTCTGGTTCATCTTCTTCCGGTTCCTCTTCTTCTGGTTCCTCCTCTTCCGGTTCCTCTTCGAAAATTTGTGAATCTTCCCAAAGTATATTCGACTCTTCATTATTATTAGGTGAGTCGATGGGATTTGTACTAGTGGTAACATCTATCACACAATATCAAACACATTAAGAGGTTAATATATCACATAATAATTACATGTTAATAATATATAGTTTCCAACAAAAGTGTTAAGCGATCGTTTTTAAAGAAAACACGGTCGAAGTCCAGACTCACTAATGTATCCTAACAACCTCGATAAGACATACTAATGCTAATTTATGGTTCTATAAGACTAACGCTCGGATACCAACTGAAATGTTCCGTTCATATTGATTATAAACAATCCATATTAATTGATTTCGTTGCGAGGTTTTGACCTCTATATGATACGTTTTTCAAAGACTGCATTCGATTTTAGAACAAACCATAACCTTTAAAATATTACGACGATTATCAAATAATGATAATCTAAAATATAGCGTTTTTCACACGACCATTACATAATGGTTTACAATAATATTACACATCAACATAAGTCTTCGAATGCAGTTTTTAAACAATATTATACAAGCATGGACTCCAAATCTTGTCCTTAATTTAGTATGCAATAGCGGCAGCTCTTAATAATCACCTGAGAATAAACATGCTTAAAACGTCAACAAAATTGTTGGTGAGTTATAGGTTTAACCTACATATTATCAAATCATAATAATAGACCACAAGATTTCATTTTTATAACACATCTCATATCAGGCATTTCGCAAACTGCATAGAGATAAAAATCATTCATATATTGAACACCTGGTAACGGACCTTAACAAGATGCATATAGAATATCCCCATCATTCCGGGACTCTCATCGGATATGATAAATCGAAGTACTAAAGCATCCGTAACTCGGATGAGGCTTATTGGGCCAAATAGATCTATCTTTAGGATTCGCGTCAATTAGGAGCCATTTCCCTAATTCTTAGGCTACCAAGCTAAAAAGGGGCATATTCGGTTCGATAATCCAACATAGAAAGTATTTTAGATTACTTGTGTCTATTTTGTAAAACATTTATAAAATCGCATGAATTCTCATCCCAAAATAATAGATTTTAAAAGTGGGACTATAACTCACTTTCACAGATTTTTACTTCGTCGGGAAGTAAGACTTGGCCACTGGTCGATTCACGAACCTATAAAAAATTTGTACATATAAATCAAAATATGTTCAAAATATATTTACAACATTTTTAATACGTTTTAATGTTTTAAGTTTATTAAGTCAGCTGTCCTCGTTAGTAACCTACAACTAGTTGTCCACAGTTAGATGCACAGAAATAAATCGATATATATATATATATATATATATATATATATATATATATATCTATCTTGAATCAATCCATGACCCAGTGTATACACGTCTCAGGCTAGATCACAACTCAAAGTATATATATTTTTGGAATCAACCTCAACTTTGTATAGTTAACTCCAACATTACTGCATATAGAGTGTCTATGATTGTTCCAAATAATATATATGGATGGGTCGATATGATATGTCAAAACATTTGAATACGTGTCTATGGTATCCCAAGATTACATAACATATTAGAATACATGTAATACAATATAAGTTAGCTAGGATATGATTAATATAGATTTGTTACCAATTTTCACGTAGCTACAACAAGAAAAATTATCCAATCTTGTTTTTCCCATAACTTCTTCGTTTTAAATCCGTTTTGAGTGTTTCAAGCTGCTATGGTTTCATATTGAACTTAATTTTATGAATCTAAACAGAAAAAGTATAAGTTTATAGTCATAAATATAGGTTACAAGTCGTTTTTGTAAAGGTAGTCATTTCAGTCGAAAGAACGACGTCTAGATGACCATTTTGGAAAACATACTTCCACTTTGAGTTTAACCATAATTTTTGGATATAGTTTCATGTTCATAAGAAAAATCATTTTCCCAGAAGAACAACTTTTAAATCAAAGTTTATCATAGTTTTTAATTAACTAACCCAAAACAGCCTGCGGTGTTACTACGACGGTGTATATCCGGTTTTACGGTGTTTTTCGTGTTTTCTGATTTTAAATCATTAATTTAGCATATCATATAGATATAGAACATGTTTTTAGTTGATTTTAAAAGTCAAATTAGAAGGATTAACTTTTGTTTGCGAACAAGTTTAGAATTAACTAAACTATGTTCTAGTGATTTCAAGTTTAAACCTTCGAATAAGGTAGTTTTATATATATGAATCGAATGATGTTATGAACATCATTACTACCTAAAGTTTAGTAGGTAAACCTACTGGAAGTGACAAGAAATGATCTAGCTTCAAAGGATCTTGGATGGCTTGAAAGTTCTTGAAGTAGAATCATGACACAAAAACTAGTTCAAGTAAGATTATCACTCGAATTAAGATAGTTATAGTTATAAGAATTGAATCAAATTTTGAATATGAGTATTACCTTGTATTAGAAAGATATATTACTATAAATAAGAAAGATTTCTTAAGGTTGGATGATCACTTTACAAGATTGGAAGTAAGCTAGCAAACTTGGAAGTATTTTGATTTTATGAAACTAGAACTTATAGAATTTATGAAGAACACTTAGAACTTGAAGATAGAACTTGAGAGAGATCAATTAGATGATGAAAATTGAAGAATGAAAGTGTTTGTAGGTGTTTTTGGTCATTGGTATATGGATTAGATATAAAGGATGTGTAATTTTGTTTACATGTAAATAAGTCATGAATGATTACTAATATTTTTGTAATTTTATGAGATATTTCATGCTAGTTGCCAAATGATGGTTCCCACATGTGTTAGGTGACTCACATGGGCTACTAAGAGCTGATCATTGGAGTGTATATACCAATAGTACATACATCTAAAAGCTGTGTATTGTACGAGTACGAATACGGGTGCATACGAGTAGAATTGTTGATGAAACTGAACGAGGATGTAATTGTAAGCATTTTTGTTAAGTAGAAGTATTTTGATAAGTGTCTTGAAGTCTTTAAAAAGTGTATAAATACATATTAAAACACTACATGTATATACATTTTAACCGAGTCGTTAAGTCACCGTTAGTCATTACATGTAAGTGTTGTTTTAAGACCTTTAAGTTAACGATCTTGTTAAATGTAATTAATCCATTGTTATTATACTTAAATGAGATGTTAAATTATTACATTATCATGATATTATAATGTATGAATATATCTTAATATGATATATATATACATTAAAATGTTGTTACAACGATAATCGTTACATATATGCCCCATTTCGAAATCATTAAGTTAGTAGTCTTGTTTTTACATATGTAGTTCATTGTTAATACACTTAATGACATGTTTAATTATCATTTATCATGATTAAACATAGTGTATCAATATCTTAATATGATTCATATGTATTTAGTAAGACGTTGTTATAACGATAATCGTTGTATATATCGTTTCGAGTTTTTTAATTCAATAAACTCAATTTTATGTATATCACTCATTGTTAATATAATTAGTGAGATACTTACTTATCATAATCTCATGTTAACCATATATATATATATCCATATATATATCATCATGTAGTTTTTACAAATTTTTAACGTTCGTGAATCGCCGGTCAACTTGGGTGGTCAATTGTCTACATTTCAAATAATCAAGTCTTAACAAGTTTGATTGATTAACATGTTGAAAACATTTAATCATGAAAATATACCAATTTCATTTAATATATATAAACATGAAAAAGTTCGGGTCACTACAACATCAACCACAAACCGGCGGACCAAACAAACATACGATTCAAACCTCGAAAACCATAATACGAATTTATGTTACCGACTTCAAATTTACTTGGGAAAAATCCTTGCCTTTAACCGAATTCTCTTACAATGATAGTTATCACACGAGTATTAACGCCACATCTTTCGAAAACTCATGTAGCCGCAATTGTCGTTTTCTTAATTGTTGAACCAAAGTAGGTGACAAGCAAACCACCGGACCCGAACTCATTCATGAAATAACCGTTATGATCGTTCAATTCCAAGAAGGACTCAAGACGGTCTGTAGTCGCCAAAAGAGCTACGCCGATGTTAGACGTAAACCTCTCAAATTCCAAGTGGGTGGCCGCGTAACGTTAATAGTCGCACCTTGAAAAGGTGTAATCCGGTTCGAGAAACGTAGAAAGCTAAATCCGCGATATTTTAATCCTTTTGAAATCTTGGGGCGTATTGGACCCGTTGCTTACCGTTTCGAACTCCCAACTCAATCGAATTCTGTTCATCCTACATTCCACGTATCAAACTTAAATAAGTGTCTTGCGAAACAAGAACTTGTTATCCTTTTCGACGATCTTACTATCGATGACAAACTCCGCTTCCTAGGAGGACTGGTTGAAATTATGAATCGTGAAATCAAACTTTTAGACAACGTAAAATCCCGACTGTCAGAGTTCGTTGAAATGCCCAAGGAAGTACCTTCACTCATTCGTAGAATTGGCAATGCAAGATTTCGAGGAAGAAACGACGACTACTACTTCCAACTAAATTTCGGGACGAAATTTCTCTTTAGGTGTAGGTAATGTAACATCCCGCCTTTTTCGTTAAACTTATTTTAACACCGTCTTTTTTTAGATAATATCTTTCGTTATCTAAATTCGTATCTTCCGTTGACTAACGTTCTTAATATACCTGTTATTTAATTATAACATCACTCGTTTACTCTAGCGTTTTTAAAATAATTCGTTTGGTTAATTCACGCACTCGCTTCAAACTTGAGGGACTGAAGTTGCCAAGTGGGCAAACTAGTTGACTAGGTCAACTAGTCAACCCACTCTTTCCACCATTCATTCCATTTTCACCTCCCTCATCTCTTTTTCCTCTCTACCACAAGAACACAATTTTTAACATCTTCAAAGAATCATCATATATTTCAATTAAAGCAAGCAAACATCAAAACAAATTGTACTTTTATGATCCTTGCATCATCCTCTTCAATTTGGTACCAATTTCACTACTTGGGGTAAAGTTTCTAAAAACTCTAGATTTCTCAAATTTGTTTTATAGACTTGAAATGGTGTTAGTTAGTGTCTATGGCTCGAGTCTAGCATGAATATGTGATTTATTTGCTTGATCTGGTTGTTTTACATAAACTAGCATGAACTTGAAATGGGTGTGTTTAATCCTTGATTTTGGTAGATTAAATGTTGTTTAAATGTTAAAGTTCATGTATTAAATGTGTTATTAGCATTATTAGCTTCGTTTTGGTATGTTGGATGACATGAAAACCTTACATTAACTTGATTATTGATTTTGTGATTCTTGGTTAGGGTTTGATAGATCTTAAAATGGACATTTGATGCATTAAATGCTTTGCAATGTTATTTGTAAGTTTTTATTTGTATTGTATGCATAATTAGCTACGAAACGGCATATTGTGTGTGTAAATTGAGTTCCCAAATCATGAAATGCGTTTTACGAAATTGAAACTTGAATGATGAACTTTTAACGATCATTCGACGAGGTTTTTGTTATTGTAAATGATTAACTTGATTGATGATATGTGTTTAGTTGTATTCCTTGTCAAAATACCTTTCCAACGATATAAGATACGTATCTTAAGTGTTTTCGGTTCATGAGTTATGTTAAATTGAGTTTTGGTTCGAGACTTAACAAAACTGCAGCAACAGCACTTTTTTCAGTAAAGCGCGCCGCGCAGATTTGAGCGCGCCGCGCACATGTGGAGGTGCAAATGCTAAACCCTCTGGACTGGTACCTGATCTGTTTCCACGTTGTAGTGCGCGCCGCGCATTTACTCAGGCCAATTTTACTTGTGTTTTATTATTTATTTTTTTTTCACAAAACCTTTCCCGCTTAACCGCAACTCCGATTAACATGAAACTTGGCTAACATTCTCACAAATGATTATATAACTTAGAAAAATTGTCGAATACCCGACCAGACCCCGTTTACTTTGACCAAGTTTGACTTTTAGTCAAACTTAACCAAAAACTTATGCAATCGTTCTAACATGCTTTTATACTTATATCTTGCATGAAACTTGACAATTTGATTCACATGCTACATAATCGAGTCGTAACGAGCCATAGGACTAATTGAACACATTTTGTCCGACCTTATGTCGTAACCGGTTAATTGATACAACTTACTTGTTTAGGTCGAGGCTAAGCAACTTTATTGCACACGTTTACTTTGTGAAGTACATTTATACTCGTGCACTCGAGGTGAGATCATAGTCCCATCTTTCAACAACTTTTATACTTTTAAATCATGGGATGAGAAACATATACAGTTTTATACTACATACTTTTATACTTTGAACACAAGTACGGAAACAAACATTCCACAGCAAGTTAGAAAAAAAATCCTCAATTCGATTATCATTAGTTACACTTGCAGGGTGTAAGCGAGAACTTATATTATGTGGCCATACGGGTTTGACAAACCCTCATTCAGACGGTTCGCTACCGTTGTGCGGATGAAATATATTTTCGAGAAACAGTGTATGTTCTAACACTATTGTGATGGGGTTCTACAGAAGGAAAGTTAAGTCTTGATAATTGGGTACTCGCGAACATACTTTTGGAATGCAAACGATTTGGATAATCAACGTTATGGAAATACAAAATCTTGTGGTTCAAAAACAACGTTTACAAATACACCTATGATTTCACCAACATTTTTCGTTGACAGTTTTCTATATGTTTCTCAGGTTCATACTTGGCTACTTGATACATGCTTCCGCATACTTTGATTACTTGCTTGGGGTCAAGCATACATGCACACGCTAGTGATAGCACCTTTGGATTCAAACTTAAAGCATACATACTACGCTATTTATAGCAACCGTGATTTTTAACTAATTATTTCGCAAGTTATTTCTTTTATACTTTATCACTATTGTAAACTTAAACTTGTTGTCGAACCATTTGGTAACTTAAAACTTTGCAAGTCATGCACGTTTCAAATGAATGCGACATAATTTTGGTCAAACGCGTCTCATTTAGGGACTATGACCACGTAATGGGACCTAAGTTAACGGCACTGTCAATGACGATTTTTCCGGGTCGCTACAGCTGAGAGGGTATATGACCCATTAGGATGTGCCTTTACAACTTTATATAGGCCTTCCCAGCGTGGTCCAACTTCCCTTGTTTTTCCTGTCTACTTGCCTCATTATCTCTTAACACTAAATCCCCCTCCTTGAATTGCACATATCTGACTCGCTTGTTATAATATTTTGCCATTTTCTGTTTCGCATCCGCTTAACGGATGGCGGCCATGATTCGCCTTTCTTCCAATAAATTCAAGTTTTCACGTAAGATGGATGAATTATTTTCAATATCAAATGCCAAAATCCTTTGTGTTGGAACATGGATTTTAGCTGGTATCACTGCCTCGGTGCCATATACCAAACTGAATGGTGTTTCACACGTGCTCTGTTTTGGCATTGTGCGGTGAGCCCACAATACATATGGCACTTCATCCACCCACTTAGTCTGGCTCAAACCCAACTTAGCCTTTATGTCGGCTACAATTTCTTTGTTTGTTACTTCAACTTGCCCATTGGCTTGTGGGTGAGCAACTGAGATAAATGTTTGTTTGATGTTTAGCTCTTCACACCAACTTCTGAAGGGGTTATCTGCAAACTATTTACCGTTGTCACTGACAATTTCATTTGGTAATCCATATCTGCACACAATGTCGTTCCACACAAATTTCTTTATATTTTCACCAGTTATTTTTGCCAATACCTTCGCTTCAACCCACTTACTAAAGAAATCAATTGCAACAACCAAGAACTTTGCATTTATCACACTTCTTGGAAATGGGCCTACTATGTCAATTGCCCATTTACAAAATAGCCATGCCGATGATACCGAGATTAAATCGTATTTTGGTAAACGATGTATGGTTCCATGCCGCTAGCAGGCATCGCATGTCTTGATTACTTCTGCTGTATCTTTGTAAATTGACTGCCAATAATATCCTTGTCGCATAATCCGTCCAACCACATTTCTATAATCGGAATGTTGTTCACATAATCCTTCATGCATTTCTTTTACTACATCGATTGCTTGCTGTGGTGTTAAACACCTTAAATTTGGACTACTGAAGGATTTTCTATAAAGCACTCCATTTTCTAGGACATAAAGTGGGGCACTAACTCTTATCCGTCTTGCTTCCATGGCATCTGTTGGCAGTGTTCCGTCCTGCAAATATTTCACATAGGGGGTTATCCAACATGGTTCTCCCTCTTCAACTGTTGCTACTACTACTTTTTGATCAACAGATTTATCTTTTAAGACTTCCACTAAAACCTTCTTATGTAAATGATCAAATATTAATGTTGCTAATTTGCTCAAAACATCTGCTTTTTTGTTTTTATTTCTTGGTATCTGCACAACTTCCAAGTTCTCAAAAAAAATTTGAAATTTTTTCAACCAACTGCAAATATTGTTTCATAGAGACATCTTTGGCTTCAAACCCTCCATTAACCTGCTGTGCTATAATTTGAGAATTGACATATGTACGCAAATGTTTTATTCCCATTTCAGACGCTATGCGGAGACCGGAGAGCAATGCGTCATACTCTGCTTCGTTGTTAGATGCATAAAAACAGAACCTCAATGCATATGTATGTTTTTCGCCTTCTGGACTGGTAAGTACTAACCCTGCACCAACACCTTCCTCACTTGATGCACCATCAGTGTTTAATTCCCCAACATTATTGATGGCTTTAACATTTTGCGGATGATCGACCTTTTCTGTTGTTTCTAATAAAAAATCTGCCAAAATTTGACCTTTAACTACATGTCGAGGTGAGAAATTTATTTCATATTCTCCTAATTCAATTGCCCATTTTGCTAGTCGTCCTGATGACTCTGGATTTCTCAAAATATGTTTTATCGGCTGGTCTATCATTACCAGGATTGAATGTGCCTGAAAATAACGTCTGAGTCATCTAGCTGTGTGTGTTAAAGCATACACTAATTTTTTAATTGGTGGATAGATAACTTCACTTTACTGCAATATTTTACTAAAAAAATATATAGGCATTTGTAATCCCTTCTGTTCTACGATTAAAACTGAACTAATGGCCTCTGCGAAAGCAGCTGAATACAAAATTAACGCTTCTCCTTCTATTGGTGCAGTTAAAGTAGGTAATTCTTTTAAGAGCCGCTTAATATCTTGAAAAGCTTTTTCTGCTTCTTCTGTCCACTTAAAATCTTTTTTGTTCAAATAACTCTTTAAAACCTTCATAAATGGTAGTGATCGATCTGCAGCTCTTGATAAAAACCTTGTCAAAGCTGCCAATCTTTCATTCAAGCTTTGAACTTCTTGAAGGTATTTCGTATGCCCGAGAGACATATTAAATTAATGTGGCTAATGTGTTATGATCCAAGTCGGGTCATACCCAATAACAAGCTTACCAACACTTTACAAGTATTTAATCTTAACGGTTGGATCGTTAAATAAATACGTGACACTTGGATTTTAGAAAATCGGGTTTCTAAAATATTATCACTTGGGATAAATTATTTGGATAATTTATATTTAATTATTTATAGGTTTAAATAATTATGTTGTGTTATATTTTATTAAATGGTTTATAAAATAAAAGGAACTTAAAAAATGCATTATATTTATAACAAGTTTTATATAACTTATAACAAGTTTTATAAAACTTATTATATACTAAAGTTATGGGCAGTTTTTTTGGACTCCAAGGACTTCACCCATGCTTATTCTTTGATGCTTTCAATAACACAAACCCATAGGTGCATGTCTAATACTTGTACCAAGGCTTGACTCCTTTTCTCTAAGGTAGATTACTAAACTTTCAAAGAGAAAAAACCTGCACAAGAAGCTTGCTGCAGTTGCTGTTGGCCGTGGGCCTTTTTGTGCTCAAAGGTGAGTTCAAAATTTGTTTTACAAGCCAATATTAAGTGTCAATCAATTCCTAACTAAAGGCAAGAGTGTTGGGGTAAATTGCTTGGGGTATAACACACTTGAGGCTTCAAGTTAGAAGCTCATTTTGCATCATCTTCATCAACTTTTCTGCTCTCCAAATTCAGCTCATTTCTCACTCATTGAGGAGGTATAACACTCTTCTTACACTTGTTTTATATGTAAGCATGATTCATGGCTTGATATTCACAAGGAATTCAATTAAATGGTTAAACATATAAACTTGTTTTCTTGATAATCATGCTTCCGCTTTCATTAACTATCATAAAATTGGTTTGTGATTATGTTTACATCAAGAACATGTTATAATGTTGAATTCCATCAATGGTATCTAGAGCCGAAGTCTATGGATTATGCTTCTTTTATGGTCTTTAAACCCACTACATTTGCATTCCATGCACATGCATGAATATGGAATGTAAAAATGTTCGGGTTTGGGTGGGTTTGTAAGGTTGGCCGAATTCTTAAGAGGTTCCAAGAGGGTTTGGAACTTGCAAATTGGTCATATTTGTTGTATGTAGTAGTTCACAATCAATGCCTTGACCTTATGATTGAATGCATGTGTGTTTGAATGATTTGTATTATTCATTTGGTATGTAATAATTAATTCATTCATTTGGTTATGTAATTTATTTTATATTTGGTATGTAAAATAGATTAGGTTGTATTTTCATTTTCTAGAAAAATGTATTAGGATATATTTTGTAAAAATGAAGATGCAAGATGAAGACAAGGAAGATGCAAGATTAAGTGGGAGATTTGAAATCTCCTACTTTGTGTTATAACCCTTTATCGGTGACATTTGTTTTCAGCTAAAACAAATGTCTACCAAATTGGCTTGATTGTGAACACATTTGTTTTGCATGCGTGGTTGTTTTATTTCTTGTATGATTGTGGATTGTGTATGTTACTACAACAAGTTATCACACACGTTAACAACAAGCAAAACTAATATTTAATTGGTTAAATTATAAACAACATGAAATTTACCAAACTACAATTTAATCGGTTAAATTGAAATGGCTAAAAGGACATTAATAAACGGTTATTAAGAACATGATAAGGATCATATATATATATATAAAATGGTTTATATCAAGTAATTGGCTAAAATTACAAGTCTTGAAAATGGATTTCAAATGAACTATACACTAAATGCATGTTGGTGTATGGCATAAAAGTTTTCTCAAACTAGAAATAATGAAAACTTAAAATCCCTTTAACATACAAGGTAAAAAAGTTAAATGCCATCCTTTTATGTGACACTTAGACATATTAGGGAACTCATGATGGGATAAAGGTCACCTAACCATCATGAACAAACTAATATGATTAAGGTGAATTTCGCATCCTTGTGGGATAAAGGTCACCTAACCACTTGTATGTTAAGTTTACACGTTTACACAAGTAGGACGACTTGATTTGGAAATCATGAACTTAGGGTCACCGAAGCATGATGAACAAATAGGCGTTGATGGGATAATATGCCATGCAAAAGGATTGCATGATCCCATAACTTAGAAGTTGCAAAAGGATTGCAACTGTCATATAATGACTACCTAGCTAAATCAAATGACGGGATAAAGGTCAACTAACCGAAATTTGGTTTACCGTTGGATTCAAAAATTTAATAAATATCAATTGGATTTAAAGGTATTGATCGTTAAATTAAATTGATACTTAAACAACTTTGTTAAATTTTGTAGATGGCTGCTAATAATAACAACATTCCGAACGTACCAATAAACCTTAACAACCTATCGTTGAGGTCAATCCTCGAAAAGGAAAAACTCAACCATACGAACTTCATGGATTGGTTCCGCAATCTAAGAATTGTCCTCAAACTAGAGGACAGGGCGTATGTGTTGGAAGACCTCATTCCCGATCAACTGGACAAGGATGATACGGAAGGCATGGCTTATTGGGAGAAATATTGCACCGATTCGTTGCAAGTTTCTTGCCTCATGCTTGGGACTATGATACCCGATCTCCAAAAGGATTTTGAGCATCATAGTGCATATGACATGATCACAGAGTTGAAGGAGATGTTCCTTCAACAAGCTCGTGTCGAGCACTTTGAAACGGTCCGAGCGCTTCATGCATGTCAGATGGACGACTCCCAATCCGTTTCATCTTATGTCCTTAAGATGAAAAGCCTAATTGATCGAACGAATCGTCTAAACTGCAACGTGTCTAATGAATTAGCCACGGACCTCATTCTCAACTCATTGTCAAAAAGGTTTGACATATTTGTAATGAATTACAATATGAATGGTTGGGATAAAAGCATTGGCGAATTACATGCCATGCTTAAGACAGCAGAAGCAAGCATGGGTAAAAGGGCTTCACCCGTGTTTACGATCAATGAAGGCGGGTCCAAAAACAATAACACTTTTAAGTCAAAGGCGGCTAAGAGGAAGGGACCCGCCTACCAAGGCAAAGGCAAGGGAAAAGGGAAGATGGTTACCCTAACCAACAACAACAAGAAGCAAAAGGTTGCTGGCAAAGCTAACCCCAAGGAAGATCCGTGCTTTGGTTGCGGTGAGATGGGTCACTGGAAACGCAACTGCCCGGTCTACCTAAAAGAGTTGAAGGAAAAGAGGGATGCAGGGCAATCCTCAGGTAATGTATATATGGTATACATTGAGCTTAGTATTACTTCTTCTAGTACATGGGTATTAGACACGGGATGTGGAACTCACATTTGCAATTCTATGCAGGGGTTCAAAAGAAGTAAACAAGAAGCGGGAACATCAAGTCTCTACATGGGAAATGGAGCTAAGGTGCACGTAGTAGCTCAAGGAGACTTTATTCTAAAGCTTCCAAGTGGTTTAGAACTTATTTTGAAAAATGTTTTGTATGCACCCGATTTATCGCGAAACATTATTTCTGTATCCCATTTGAAAAAATATGGTTTTAATCTTAATTTCATTAATGATGATATCCATGTTTCTTTAGATAATGTGTTCTATTTTAAGGCTTCGCCTTTGAATGGTATTTATGAATTGGTTCATGATGACACATCACATGATAGCTCAATATTCCATGCAAACACCAAGAAACTTAAAAGGGATTTGAGTGATTCCTACTTATGACATTGTCGTCTTGGTCACATAAACAAGAATCGAATGCATACACTTCAAAAGAATGGACTTTTGAAATCAAATGAACTAGACTCGTTTGACGTATGTGAATCTTGTTTACAAGGCAAAATGACAAAAGCACCTTTCAAAGGGACCTATGAAAGGGCTAAAGACTTATTGGGATTAATACATTCGGATGTATGTGGACCCTTTAAGCCCATGACTAGGAAAGGTGAAAGATACTTCGTCACTTTCATTGATGACTTTAGTCGTTTCGGATATGTCTACTTGTTAAGACATAAGGACGAAACTTTTGAAGCATTCAAGGAATATCAAAACGAAGTACAAAATCAACTCAATAAGACAATCAAGGTACTTCGTACCGATAGAGGAGGTGAATACCTAAGCGATGCTTTCCAAGATCATCTTAAAAGTTGTGGGATTATCTCACAACTTACTCCTCCTGGAACACCCCAACTGAATAGAGTTTCCGAAAGGAGGAACCGAACCCTAATGGATATGGTTCGATCTATGATGGCTAGAAGCTCATTACCTCTATCATTTTGGGGTTATTGTCTATGCTCCGCGGCTCGTATTTTAAATATGGCCCCAACCAAAAAGGTGGAACGAACTCCTCATGAGATGTGGTTTGGAAAACCTCCATCTCTATCATAATTAAAGGTATGGGGATGTGAAGCTTACCCTAAGCATTACGTCCCTAATAAATTAAATGCTCGATCCACGAAGTGTATCTTCATAGGATATCCTAAGGATGATATGGGATACTATTTCTATGATCCAACCGAGCAAAATGTATTTGTTGCTCGAAAGGCTGAATTCCTTGAAACTAAGTTCCTAATGGAAGGAAATAGTGAAAGGAAGATAGATCTTGAAGAGGTTCAAGATCAAGTAGATGATACACCATTGGTTGACACTAGGACTCAACATGAAAATGTTGAG
This sequence comes from Rutidosis leptorrhynchoides, assembly GCF_046630445.1. Classification (NCBI taxonomy): domain Eukaryota; kingdom Viridiplantae; phylum Streptophyta; class Magnoliopsida; order Asterales; family Asteraceae; genus Rutidosis; species Rutidosis leptorrhynchoides. The sequence goes on from NC_092335.1 coordinate 263,391,978, forward strand.
AATGATCAAATGGATGATCAAAATACACAAGACGTTGCAAGATCTGGTAGGATTGGTAATCCTCCTGAGAGATATGGGTTTCTCTGGATGGATGCTATGTGGTTGATTTGGATGAACCAACTAACTACCAAGATGCTTTATCAAGGATTGATAAAGATAAATGGAAGGAAGCCATGAACGCTGAGATGCAATCCATGTATGACAACCAAGTTTGGGAACTTGTTGCACAACCTCCTAGCTCTAGGCTAGTTGATTGTAAATGGATTTTCAAAATGAAAACCGACATACATGGAAACTTGGATACATATAAAGCTAGACTTGTAGCAAAAGGTTTCACTCAAACTCAATGGGTTGACTATGATGAAACCTTTTCGCCAGTGGCAATGCTAAAGTCTATTAGGATATTACTTGCCATTGCTGCTCATTATGATTGTGAAATATGGCAAATGGATGTCAAGACCGCTTTCCTAAATGGACATCTTGAGGAAGATGTCTATATGGTTCAGCCTGAAGGTTTTGTTAATCCGAAATATCCTAAAAGGGTATGCAAGTTAAAGAAGTCAATCTACGGATTGAAACAAGCATCTAGAATGTGGAATCATCGTTTTAATGAGGAGGCCAAGAAATTTGGCTTCATTAAAAATGGTGATGAAGCTTGTGTATATAAGAAAGCTAGTGGGAGCACAATCATGTTCCTTGTACTATATGTGGATGATATATTGTTATTTGGAAATGATATTCCGGCTATGCAAGGTGTTAAAACTTGGCTAAGTAAATGCTTCTCCATTAAGGATCTTGGAGAAGCACAATACGTTTTGGGGATTTGGATCTACAGGGATAGATCCAAGAAACTGATAGGTTTGAATCAAAGTGCATACATTGAAAAGATCTTGAAAAGGTTCAAGATGGAGAACTCTAAGAAAGGTTTGGTACCTATTCAAAAGGGAACACTTCTCAGTTCATCTCAGTGCCCCACCACGAAAGATGAACAGGAGAGAATGAAGAAAGTCCCATATGCGTCTGCCATTGGGTCAATCATGTATGCAATGATATGCACTAGACCGGATGTGTCATGCGCTCTTAGCCTGACAAGTAGATACCAGAATAACCCAGGAAATAGTCATTGGATTGCTGTCAAAAGTATATTGAAATACCTTAGGAGGACTAAGGATATGTTTCTGATATATGGGTCTGGTGAGGAGGAACTCGCTGTAAAAGGTTACGTGGATGTGAGTTTCCAAACTGATCGAGATGATTCTTGATCACAATCCGATTATGTCTTCATGTTAAATGGAGGTGCGGTCTCTTGGAAGAGTTCAAAACAGGATGTTGTTGCTTTATCCACTACAGAGTCGGAGTACATCGCCGCATCATTGGCAGCTCAGGAAGCTGCATGGATGAAGAAATTCATCGGCGACTTAGGAGTAGTCCCTTCCATTCAGGACCCTCTTGAGATCTTTTGTGACAACAAGGGTGCGATTGCTCAAATCAAAGAACCTCGTGCTCACCAAAAGACCCGTCACATTGAGCGGAGATTCAACTATATAAGGGATGAAGTTGAAAAGGGAAAGATATGTATTCGCAAAGTTCACACAGATCTTAATATAGCGGATCCTCTCACGAAGCTCTTAAATGGAGCAAAACATACTGGACATGTTTGTGCATTAGGGCTTCGATATTCTTGTGATTGGTCATGATTTGTTTTAAGTATTGTAATGGAACGAAATTGTTCAAACTCATTAATATAATTATGGTATTAATTTATTTTGAGTCATGTTCCTATTTTGCATATTTTATCCATGAATAAGTAATTATTCTAAATTCCGTAGTCGATCACATTCGTGGGAACAAATGTGAGGTTTAGACTATTATGAACTTGGATTGGTATACATTCACGGACTGAATGTGGGGCAAGGTTGCTACTAAGGTTCATAGATATTTGGGGATGCAAATATTGGAAGACCCGCCCTCAAGATTTGCTAAATGGAGCCTTTGTGGTTGATCACATGTAATCTTGAGTAAAGGCGAATATCATTGTATCCTCTGACCTGAGATACATATTGGGTTCGGATATTTACCAAGTATCGTGCCTTGATTCTTTCCTTCGCTATTCTGAAATATGGTAGTTCATAAGGAAGAGCTCAGGTATAATGAAAGGTATATGTTTAGGACGTATGTAGTCAAGATGGAATTTATCCCTCTTATTTGTTGAGAGTCAGATGTCTAAGGCCTGATAAAGTTAAATCTAGAAGAGAGTGATCACTATGTATCTCTTGGATTTAACATGACATCTAGAATGAAAGGATATAATGAAAAGATTCACCTATTCATATTCGAGATAGGAACTTGAAAGGGATGATGTTATTGAATGGCACAAAGTCATAACATATTGGGGGTGATGGACGGTCGTTAGGTGGTATCCGTCACTTGCATTAATTTCTTATGTTTCTCGTGCAAGTGGGAGATTGAAGGTATTTCGTATGCCCGAGAGACATATTAAATTAATATGGCTAATGTGTTATGATCCAAGTCGGGTCATACCCAATAACAAGCTTACCAACACTTTACAAGTATTTAATCTTAACGGTTGGATCGTTAAATAAATACGTGACACTTGGATTTTAGAAAATCGGGTTTCTAAAATATTATTACTTGGGATAAATTATTTGGATAATTTATATTTAATTATTTATAGGTTTAAATAATTATTTGTGATATATTTTATAAAATGGTTTATAAAATAAAAGGAACTTAAAAAATGCATTATATTTATAACAAGTTTTATATAACTTATAACAAGTTTTATAAAACTTATTATATACTAAAGTTATGGGCAGTTTTTTTGGACTCCAAGGACTTCACCCATGCTTATTCTTTGATGCTTTCAATTGTAGCGACCCGACCAAATCATCATTGACGGCGCCGTCTACTTAGGTCCCGTTACGTGGTCATAAGTCTTTAAAACAACGTTTGACCAAAAGATATGTCGCATTCATTTCAAATGTAAAGGTTGTTCAAGTTTACAAGAATAGTTCCACCACAAGTTACGATACAAAGTTTTAAGTACAAATGAAACTTATGCGACACAATTTAAAAGTATCCAAAAGACGCTCCATGTATGCATATATACTCGACATCCAATGCAAGTATCAAAATAATGAGCGGAAGCATGTATCATGTATCGTTCAAGGACCTGAGAAAAACATAGAAATCTGTCAACGAAAACGTTGGTGAAATCATAGGTTTAAGTAAGTAAGTACAAGTGAACCACAAGATTTGCATCAAAGAAATAATAGTAATACATTCCAAAAGTTTGTTTCACGAGCACCCAATTATCAAAGCTTAACATTCCATCCATTGTATACCCCATCCATAGTGCTAGAACAAACACTGATTCTCGAAAATATATTTCATCCGTAGACGGTAGCGAACCGTCAAAGATGAGGGTTGTCAACCCATATGGCCATATAACATAAGTTCTCGCTTACACCCGGCAAGTGTAACTAATGATAATCGAATTGAGGATTTTTGTTCTAAACTCGTATGTAGAATGTTTGTTTTCCCGTTCTTGTGTTCACTTAGTTCAAAAGAATCGTTTATGTTTTCTCATCCCAAATATAAGTTCAAAAAGAGTAAAAGTGGGACTATGATCTCACCTTTGATTGCAAGAGTGAAATAGTACTTCAACAAGTAAACGTGCAAAGAACAATGCTAGTCTCGACCTAAACAATTAGGTTGTATCAATAACGATAGTCACGAAGGGTCAAAGATGTTCAATTAGTCCTATGGCTCAATACGACTCGATTAATATAGCATGTGAAGCAAATTGTCAAGTTTCATGCAAGATACAAGTATAAAAGCATGTTAGGAAGATTGCATAATTAATTGGTTAAGTTTGACAAAAAGTCAAACTTGGTCGGGTCAAAGTCAACGAAAAAGTCAACATGTTCGGGTCGGGTCCCGGACAAATTTTCCATGCTAATTATTCATATACAAGTATATTAAAACAAGTTTCATGTGAATCGGAGGTCGGTAGCTAGTCAAACATTTCACGTTAAAAGGGACATGGAGGTCAGAATCTGTCCAGGCCATTTGGCGCGCCGCGCGGGGTATGGTGCGCGCCGCGCGACCTGTAGTTCAGCTATTTTTCTGTCTTTCAAACTATGCACGAGCCAAAACCAATTCTAACACAATTCTTGACCCGCAAACACTTATAACGCCTATCATACATCGTTGGAAAGGTATTTTGACGAGGAATGCAACTAAACACATATCATCAATCAAACTTCCACTTATAACAACCAAAAACCGCGATTAAACATTCATAATCAAAGTTCAAGTTCCAAAAACGCATTTTATGATTCGGGCAACCAAATTACATGTATGTTATGCAGTTTCGAAGGTAATCAAACACACATTGCAACAAAACACTTAACAACAATATCTCATAGCATTTGACGCATCAAAAGTTCATGTAAAGCTCATCAAACCCTAATCCAAGTTCTCAAAATCATTAATCATGTTCTTGGAGTTTCCTTAATCAACCTATACATCAAAACGAAGCTAATGATACTAGTAACACTTTTAAAACATGCACTTTAACAATCTAACAACATTTGATCATCCAAAATCAAGGATTTAGCAAGTAATTTTCATATTAAACTAGTTACGCCAAAAACAACGAATCGAGCATACAAATTACATACACGACATCACAATGAGCCATAGACACTAATTAACAACTTTATAACTCAAAAATCTCAAGAACACATAAAATTAGTGATTTTAAAAAGTTACCCAAATGAGATGAAGTTGGTATCAAATTGAAGAGGATGAAGAGAGGATTCCAAATATGTAGTTTATTTTGTTGTAAGCCTCCTAGATCGAATTTAGATGATGATTGAATGAATTTGGAAATTGGGTGTGTTCTTGCTAGAGAGAAAGAGAGAGAGTGAGAGATGGTTGAATGGTGGTGATTGGGGTAGACTAGGTGACCTAGTCAACTAGTTTGCCCCGTGTCAATTTTAGTCCCTCGAGTTTGTAGTCGGGTGCGGAAAATACCTAAACGGAATATTTTAAAACGCGTATTAACGGGAGATGTTATAAACATATAACGGAGTTTAAATTAGTATAACGGAAAAGAAAACGGAAAAAGGTGGGATGTTACATTACCTACTCCTTAAAAGAAATTTCGTCCCGAAATTTAAGTAGGCGTAGTAGTCGTTGTTTCTTCCTCGAGATCTTGCGTTTCTGAATTCACAAATAGATGAGGATACTTCCTTTGCATTTGATCTTGTCTTTCCCAAGTAAACTCGGGTCCTCTTTTGGCATCCCAACGAACCTTGACAATCGGGATTCGGCTTTGTTTCAATGTCTTGACGGAGGTGTCCACAATTTCAACCGGTTCCTCCACAAAATGAAGTTTGTCATCAATAGTAAGTTCTTCGAGAGGGATGACGATATCGGGTTCGACAATACACTTTTTCAAGTTAGATACATGGAAGGTAGGATGAACGGAGTTCAATTGAGGCGGAAGATCTAAACGATAAGCAACGGTTCCAATACGCTCCAAGATTTCGAAAGGACCAATATACCGCGGATTTAGCTTCCCGCGTTTCCCAAAACGGATTACACCCTTCCAAGGTGCGACTTTTAACATTACTCGGTCACCGACTTGAAATTCAAGATCGTTACGTCGTTTGTCGGTATAGCTCTTTTGACGACTTCGGGCCGTCCTAAGCCTATCTCGGATTTGAACGATTTTCTCGGTGGTTTCGTGATTGAGTTCGGGTCCGGTGATTTGCACGTCGCCTACCTCGGCCCAACAAAGAGGTGAACGACATTTGCGGCCATATAGCGCTTCAAAAGGTGCGGCTTTAATACTCGCGTGATAACTATTGTTATAAGAGAACTCGGCGAGAGGTAAGTGCTTGTCCCAAGCTTTTCCGAAATCAACCACGCAAGCTCGTAACATGTCTTCTAAGGTTTGAATTGTACGTTCGCTTTGTCCATCGGTTTGAGGATGATATGCGGTGCTCATGTCTAAACGCGTTCCCAACGCTTCTTGCAATGTACGCCAAAATCTAGAAACGAAACGGCCATCTCGGTCGGAGATAATCGATAAAGGTACACCGTGTCGGGCTACGATCTCCTTAATGTAAAGTTGTGCAAGTTTCTCCATTTTGTCTGTTTCTTTCATGGCAAGGAAGTGTGCGGATTTGGTGAGACGGTCAACAATAACCCAAATGGTATCATAACCGCCCGTCGTTTTTGGTAGCTTGGTGATAAAATCCATCGTTATCCTTTCCCACTTCCATTGCGGGATCTCGGGTTGTTGAAGTAATCCGGACGGTCTTTGGTGTTCGGCTTTGACTTTGGAACATGTCAAACACTTGGAAACATAAGTAGCTACGTCCCTTTTGATGTTCGGCCACCAATATAGTTGTTTAAGGTCGTGGTACATCTTATTGGCACCGGGGTGAATCGAGTATCGTGACTTATGGGCTTCATCTAAAATAAGGCTTCGTAGGTCCCCATAACTAGGCACCCAAATCCTTCCGGCGTAATATCGGAGTCCGGTCTCCCTAATTTCGAATCGAGAGACGAGAATGTTTAAGAGCTCGTGTGAAAGGTTTTCATCCTTGAGAGCCTCATCTTGGGCTACCCGAATTTGGCTATTAAGGTTGGTGTGAATGGTGATGTTTAAAGCTCGGACACGAAGAGGCACCGCTCCTTCTTTTCGACTTAAGGCATCGGCTACTACGTTTGCCTTCCCGGGATGGTAACGAAGCTCGCAATCGTAATCGTTCAAAGTTTCAATCCACCGTCGTTGTCTCATGTTTAGTTGCTTTTGATCGAAAATGTGTTGGAGACTTTTGTGGTCGGTAAAGATAGTACTCTTGGTTCCATAAAGATAGTGTCTCCACATTTTAAGTGCAAAGACGACGGCTCCGAGTTCGAGATCATGTGTCGTATAGTTTCGTTCATGAATTTTGAGTTGTCGAGAAGCATAAGCAATGACTTTCATTCGTTGCATCAATACACACCCAAAACCATGTTTTGAGGCATCGCAATATACAACAAAGTCATCATTGCCTTCGGGAAGTGACAAGATAGGAGCGGTGGTTAGCTTCGTTTTCAAGATTTGGAATGCGGATTCATGTTCGGTCGCCCAAATGAATTTCTTTCCCTTGTGAGTCAATGCGGTTAGAGGACGTGCAACCAAAGAGAAATTTTCGATGAATCTACGATAGTACCCGGCGAGACCCAAAAATTGACGAATGTGAGTAGGAGTAGTAGGAGTCTCCCATTTGCTAATGGCTTCGATTTTCGTTGGATCGACTTTAATACCTTGGTCACTTACAACATGCCCAAGAAATTGAACTTCCTTTAACCAAAATTCACACTTGGAGAATTTGGCATAGAGTTGTTCTTGTCTTAAAAGTTCAAGCACAAGTCGGAGATGTTGTTCGTGCTCTTCTTCATTTTTAGAATAGATCAATATGTCATCGATGAACACAATAACAAATTTATCGAGATACAGTTTGCACACGCGGTTCATAAGATCCATGAACACCGCCGGTGCGTTAGTGAGACCAAATGGCATGACAAGGAATTCATAACTACCGTAACGAGTCCGGAAAGCGGTTTTGGAGACATCTTCCCCCTTAACCCTTAATTGATGATAACCCGAGCGGAGATCGATTTTCGAATATACACAAGACCCTTGTAGTTGATCAAAGAGGTCATCGATGCGAGGAAGAGGATATCGGTTCTTAACCGTCAATTTATTTAGTTCACGATAATCAATGCACATTCGTAGGGATCCGTCTTTCTTTTTAACAAACAAAATCGGAGCGCCCCAAGGTGAATGGCTAGGTTGGATAAAACCACGATCAAGTAGTTCTTGGATTTGACTTTGCAATTCTTGCATTTCGGATGGAGCGAGTCTATATGGTGCACGTGCTACGGGTGCGGCTCCCGGAATAAGATCGATTTGGAATTCAACCGGTCGATGAGGTGGAAGACCCGGCAATTCGTCGGGAAATACATCGAAATAGTCACTAACAATTGGCACATCATCGATGGGCTTCTCATCGGACTCGACTTTCTTAACGTGAGCAAGGATCGCAAAACAACCCTTACGGAGTAGTTTTCTAACTTTAATACACGAAACGAGGTTGAGTCCGGTGCAACTCTTATCGCCATAGACGATCAAAGGTTCACCATTCTCGATAGGAATTCGGATTGCGTTAAGATCACAAAGAATGTGAGATTTCGTTTTGACTAACCAATTCATACCGATTATTACATCAAAGCTTCCTAGTTCCATGGGTATCAAGTCAATTTCAAATTCCTTACCCAAAATGTTTATCGTACACCCCCGGTAATATGTGTCGGCACTTAATAGTTTCCCGTTAGCCACTTCAATGGTATAAGTGGTATCTAATGGAAGAGGTGGAGTGCTAAAAGAATGAGTCAAAGTCTTGGATGCAAAGCATTTATCGGCACCTGAATCGAATAAGCAAGAGACATAAGAATTGTTGAGAAGAAACGTACCCGTGACTAGTTCAGTGTCATCCCCGGCTTCCTCGGTGTTGATGTTGAAAGCTCGACCGCGCGTATTGGTGTTATCTTTCCTTTTCGGGCATGCATTTCTATAATGACCCGTTTGGCCACATTCGTAGCAAGTGCCCGTCTTTGGTGCATTGGGCCACTTTCGAGCGACGGGAGTGGCACTTTTACAATCGTTGGCCTTATGACCAATTTCTTGGCACCGATGGCAAGTTAGCTTGCCACATTCACCAAAGTGATGTTTGTTGCATTTGTTGCAAAGAGGTAGATTCCCGGCATAACCCTTCTTGCCGTCGGAAGTGAAAGATTTCTTGGCAAAGTTGTTGTTGCTTGATTGGGGAGCTTCCCATTTTCTTTTGTTGCCGCCCGATTTATCCTCGGCCTTAGGTGCCGGAACTACGATTTCGTCAACCGTTTCAATTAGTTGGCGAGCCATGTTCATAGCGGCTTGATGAGTAGTGGGTTTGGATGACATCACCCCTTGTTTGATGCTTTTTGGAAGACCGAGCATGTAGAGCTCAATCCTTTGAGATTCGGGGTTAACAAGATTAGGACACATCAAGGATAGTTCGGCGAAGCGTTGATTATAAGCTTTAAGATCGTTTCCGACCGCTTTCAAAGCTCTTAGTTCTTCCTCAAGCTTTCGGGTTTCTTCGCGCGGAAAATATTCAACAATCATCTTTTCCTTTAGATCGGCCCAAGAGAGGGCATGAGCTTCATCGGTACCCACCGATTGAACATAGGTGTTCCACCATGTTAGAGCAATTCCGAAGAAAGTGTGAGTGGAGTATTTGACCTTGTCTTGGTCCCGGCAACCGCTTATGCTAAAGACGGCCTCGGTTTGTTCAAACCAACGAGTAAGCACAACCGGTCCCCCGGTTCCATCATAAGTGTGGGGTTTGCACCCCATGAAAGCTTTGTAGGAGCACCCTTCGCTAGAGTTACCGGCTCCTTGGTTGTTGTTGTTGTTGTTGTTGTGGTTGTTATTATTATTGTTGTTGGATGAGTGACCGGCCATGGCCGCATCTACGGCGGTGGCTATCATCCGTTCGAGAGCTTGTTCGGGAGTTTCATTGCGGCGTACACGACGAGGAGCCATTGTTCCTTCAAGACACAAGAATATCATTGATTAGTATTCTCAATAATACTAACCGTGATATAGAATAAAGATAAAGAGAAGTTTTTCCTCGACTCGCCTTAAATTCTTTATGTCATAATGTCGGAACGTTCATATGAGTCACCGTAATATAATCCCGGAAATTATATTACCCTGATTCATATGTGCATTCGACATCATTTCATATAGTCAAGGTGGCGCGTCAATCAAATTAAACAACGTGAGATTAAGATGAACTAAGAGTAGATATGAGTTGAAGCGTTCGAGTATAAATGCACAAGTAGTCAAGTAATTCCTACTTCAAGTCTATATGCCGGTTGTAGTCTAGACTCACCAATGTACCCTATGACTCGGGGTTGACACTAATGAACTCTAAATCCCTACAACCAACGCTCTGATACCATCTGTAGCGACCCGACCAAATCATCATTGACGGCGCCGTCTACTTAGGTCCCGTTACGTGGTCATAAGTCTTTAAAACAACGTTTGACCAAAAGATATGTCGCATTCATTTCAAATGTAAAGGTTGTTCAAGTTTACAAGAATAGTTCCACCACAAGTTACGATACAAAGTTTTAAGTACAAATGAAACTTATGCGACACAATTTAAAAGTATCCAAAAGACGCTCCATGTATGCATATATACTCGACATCCAATGCAAGTATCAAAATAATGAGCGGAAGCATGTATCATGTATCGTTCAAGGACCTGAGAAAAACATAGAAATCTGTCAACGAAAACGTTGGTGAAATCATAGGTTTAAGTAAGTAAGTACAAGTGAACCACAAGATTTGCATCAAAGAAATAATAGTAATACATTCCAAAAGTTTGTTTCACGAGCACCCAATTATCAAAGCTTAACATTCCATCCATTGTATACCCCATCCATAGTGCTAGAACAAACACTGATTCTCGAAAATATATTTCATCCGTAGACGGTAGCGAACCGTCAAAGATGAGGGTTGTCAACCCATATGGCCATATAACATAAGTTCTCGCTTACACCCGGCAAGTGTAACTAATGATAATCGAATTGAGGATTTTTGTTCTAAACTCGTATGTAGAATGTTTGTTTTCCCGTTCTTGTGTTCACTTAGTTCAAAAGAATCGTTTATGTTTTCTCATCCCAAATATAAGTTCAAAAAGAGTAAAAGTGGGACTATGATCTCACCTTTGATTGCAAGAGTGAAATAGTACTTCAACAAGTAAACGTGCAAAGAACAATGCTAGTCTCGACCTAAACAATTAGGTTGTATCAATAACGATAGTCACGAAGGGTCAAAGATGTTCAATTAGTCCTATGGCTCAATACGACTCGATTAATATAGCATGTGAAGCAAATTGTCAAGTTTCATGCAAGATACAAGTATAAAAGCATGTTAGGAAGATTGCATAATTAATTGGTTAAGTTTGACAAAAAGTCAAACTTGGTCGGGTCAAAGTCAACGAAAAAGTCAACATGTTCGGGTCGGGTCCCGGACAAATTTTCCATGCTAATTATTCATATACAAGTATATTAAAACAAGTTTCATGTGAATCGGAGGTCGGTAGCTAGTCAAACATTTCACGTTAAAAGGGACATGGAGGTCAGAATCTGTCCAGGCCATTTGGCGCGCCGCGCGGGGTATGGTGCGCGCCGCGCGACCTGTAGTTCAGCTATTTTTCTGTCTTTCAAACTATGCACGAGCCAAAACCAATTCTAACACAATTCTTGACCCGCAAACACTTATAACGCCTATCATACATCGTTGGAAAGGTATTTTGACGAGGAATGCAACCAAACACATATCATCAATCAAACTTCCACTTATAACAACCAAAAACCGCGATTAAACATTCATAATCAAAGTTCAAGTTCCAAAAACGCATTTTATGATTCGGGCAACCAAATTACATGTATGTTATGCCGTTTCGAAGGTAATCAAACACACATTGCAACAAAACACTTAACAACAATATCTCATAGCATTTGACGCATCAAAAGTTCATGTAAAGCTCATCAAACCCTAATCCAAGTTCTCAAAATCATTAATCATGTTCTTGGAGTTTCCTTAATCAACCTATACATCAAAACGAAGCTAATGATACTAGTAACACTTTTAAAACATGCACTTTAACAATCTAACAACATTTGATCATCCAAAATCAAGGATTTAGCAAGTAATTTTCATATTGAACTAGTTACGCCAAAAACAACGAATCGAGCATACAAATTACATACACGACATCACAATGAGCCATAGACACTAATTAACAACTTTATAACTCAAAAATCTCAAGAACACATAAAATTAGTGATTTTAGAAAGTTACCCAAATGAGATGAAGTTGGTATCAAATTGAAGAGGATGAAGAGAGGATTCCAAATATGTAGTTTATTTTGTTGTAAGCCTCCTAGATCGAATTTAGATGATGATTGAATGAATTTGGAAATTGGGTGTGTTCTTGCTAGAGAGAAAGAGAGAGAGTGAGAGATGGTTGAATGGTGGTGATTGGGGTAGACTAGGTGACCTAGTCAACTAGTTTGCCCCTTGTCAATTTTAGTCCCTCGAGTTTGTAGTCGGGTGCGGAAAATACCTAAACGGAATATTTTAAAACGCGTATTAACGGGAGATGTTATAAACATATAACGGAGTTTAAATTAGTATAACGGAAAAGAAAACGGAAAAAGGTGGGATGTTACATCAATAACACAAACCCATAGGTGCATGTCTAATACTTGTACCAAGGGTTGACTCCTTTTCTCTAAGGTAGATTACTAAACTTTCAAAGAGAAAAAAACTGCACAAGAAGCTTGCTGCAGTTGCTGTTGGCCGTGGGCCTTTTTGTGCTTAAAGGTGAGTTCAAAATTTATTTTACAAGCCAATATTAAGTGTCAATCAATTCCTAACTAAAGGCAAGAGTGTTGGGGTAAATTGCTTGGGGTATAACACACTTGAGGCTTCAAGTTAGAAGCTCATTTTGCATCATCTTCATCAACTTTTCTGCTGTCCAAATTCAGCTCATTTCTCACTCATTGAGGAGGTATAACACTCTTCTTACACTTATTTTATATGTAAGCATGATTCATGGCTTGATATTCACATGGAATTAAATTAAATGGTTAAACATATAAACTTGTTTTCTTGATAATCATGCTTCCGCTTTCATTAACTATCATAAAATTGGTTTGTGATTATGTTTACATCAAGAACATGTTATAATGTTGAATTCCATCACTTCTTTCTTTGTTTTAGGAGATACTATATCTTCAATTCCTTGAATCTTTTTCGGATTAGCCTTAATTCCTCTTTCTGTAACAATATATCCTAAAATTTGCCTTCTTTTACACCGAAAGTGCAATTTTTAGGATTTAGCTTCATGTTAACTCTTCTTAATGATTCGAATGTTTCAAGAGTATCTCTGAGCATGTTGTCTTCTGTATGACTCTTGATGTAATGACCCGACTTTTTTTGACTTTTAATTTTATTCATTACTTTCACGAAACTGAGTATTTGTGCGTACTGAGTTAGATTATATTCTGGGATCATTAATTATGTTAGTTACATTCGTTACTACCTTACAACGTGTTTTAAAGTACTAGGTTACTTAACGTGATCCTTGCTTTTGCTTTTACGACCGTTAGTGTCACTTATCGCTTATACAAGCTACGAACTTAGCACACGATAAACTTTTGCCACGATTGGGATATTACGGCTACGTAAACATAATTTTTACTTATTAACGACAATTACTTAGTTTTAGGGTCCCTTAATTATGCTTAAGTGTTTACTTGGGCTTACTAGTTACCTTATTGGGCTTAACACGTTAGTGGACTTCCATGGCCCAACCTACTCAACTTAAGTGGGCTAGTAATGGGTTAATTAGCCCATGTAATCCTAATTAAGCCCATGAGATTAATAACACAAGTAGTGTGCATGCTTAGGAACAAAGGCTTGCATAATGTCTCAAACCACCCAACATATCACTATCACCATGTACCACCACCATGAGCCACACCACAAAATGCCAAATGGTCCCCTCCCCCCACCCCTTGTGACCGTCGGCCACCACTCCCCCCATCAACATCATTTTATTTTATTCTTCTTTTTCTTTCTTTGATAAATACTTACACTTCATTCATTTTTTTCATTTCATTCAAACTCACACACTTCTCTCTACTTTATCATTCTAAAAACTCTCTCAAATATTTGAAGAACTTGTAAGTTCTTAACCTCTTTTTCTCTCTTTTCTTACTTTGATTCATGTATCATCATCATCATGAACAAAGATTCAAGTTTTGTAACTTGAATCTTCATAACTTTTGTTGATTTACACTTTACTTTGAAAAGTAACAAGAACATGATGTATTCAAGCTTCTTAGCTTTGAATCTTCATAAACTTGTTAGATCTAAGTATACAAACTTAAGATCTCTTTATTTATGCTTAAGGATCAAAACTCATGTTTATGATCTTCATGTAACTTGAAGATCCAACACTTTACTTTATGGATCTTCAAGAAAGTTTAAAATACAAGCTTACTAGCTTGATGTTTCTACAAAAAGTTAAGATAAGATCAAAGTTTGTTAGTTTATGATCTTCTTTTGTTTGTTGTAGTTAGATTTGTGACTTGCGATTTATGAAACAAAAGATGCAAGCTTACTAGCTTGAGATCTCATAAGTGTTGTTAGAAATCCAAGCTCTCTATCTTAGGGTTTCCTTTTTTGTGTTTGATCTAAGTTGTGTAACTTATGATCTTCTACTTTGTTTAAGAGAAAACTTATTTGCTTATGATCACTTACTTTACAAGATCTAAGTTTCGTAACTTATGGTTGTGTAAAGTTGAAAGTCTAAGTGTTATGACTTAGGGTTTTCATCAAGATCATGAGATCTAGACTTTTTAGACTAAGATCTTTAAAATCTAGTTAATATCTAAGCTCTCTATCTTAAGGTCTTGATTACTTAGTTTGATTCAAAGATGGTAGCTTAATGGAACTAGTATATGTGCTGAAACTAAGAAAGTGATGTAACTTTGGTTCATCAATTTGCACAAACTCTTACATGAGTTGTATATTGTTTTCTTAGTTTTGATTGTTGTGTATTGATGGTAGAACTTTGGCCAAAGTGATGCAAACACATCAACGAGTTGTGCACTTGAAGCTATAAGCATCAAGAATGAGAACCGTGATGAGCATCAAGAATCCCATCGGAGCACTTTGCTTACTGTTTTCTGGATCTGATCAGTTTCCTGGGCTATTTGGAAAAGTTGATTTCCAGATAGCCCGGTTCGAGTAGATGACTTTTCATTTAAGACTCGTCTCAATCCGAGTTACGGTTTAGGATTTATAGCTTTTTTAAAATCACTACACCTTTGTAACGTTGTGCTGAAATTTCTGACCTACTCACACTTAAACCGTCACCACGGTCAAACGAAGACGAGTTTGGTTCTAGAAATTGGTCAGCAAATAGAGGACTCACATACGAGCTATAGCCACTGACTACGCATCTTTTCGATTTTCGTAGAGGTCGTAGCAGCTGATCAAAATCAGCCTATTGTTTCGATCTCTACATTTATTGAACTTACTTAGCTTTTACGATGATGAATGATGATGATGATGACACATAAGACTTAACTTATGTACTTTTAAACCTTTAGAAACAAATTACTGACTTAGTAACTTTTGACTTAGGTTGAGGACCTTTCGGACCAACTTACTTGCTTACGTATCTCGTATCGACTTTTACTGCTTAATCACCGTGAGTTATAGCATCCCTTTTTACTTAAACTATTTTTGGGACTGAGAATGCATGTACATTTTACTTACTAGGCACGAGTACTTAAACTTTATATATGTGTGGGTTATACAACGGCATAAACTTTCCCCTTAGCTTGGTAACATTTAGTCATTGGTCTTTGAACCGGTGAACGTGAATCTTAGATATGGATCCATAGGGTTTGACATCCCCACTCGGGCTAGTCGCGCTAGCATTTAATGGGTGTTTAATACTTCGTAAACTTACACACTCTCCAAGTGTACATTTAGGGGGTGATATTACGTTAAGTTAGTTACCAAGTGCCCACGGTTAAGCATACACTTTTCATACTGTTTTGAAATACGAAATCTCGTGGCCTACATTATATTAATTTAAACTATAGCTCACCAACATTCGTGTTGACATTTTTAAGCATGTTTTCTCAGGTGCTTAGAGGTTTGATGCTTCCGCTGTAGTAGTCTTGCTGTGTAGACTCCTGCTGCTTTTGTTAGAGATGTCATGAAACATTTACCTTGCATTCACGAACTATGTTACTTTTGAACAATGAATTTGTAATGAACCTCGGGTCTCGTACTTATGTTAATTGCTTTCTATTCGTATAAGTATACTATCGTTTTTAAAACATTTGACGTCGGTAAAGACGTTACCTCTTTTGATGATTGCAAACTTATTTAAAACAGCATATAGTGTTTGACCTAGTAATGATCCTGTTGTTGATGATCCGTACATGTTAATTTTGTACGGGGCATCACATTTGGTATCAGAGCATTAGTTGTAGGGAATTAGGTTGCATTAGTGAGTCTAGACCGAGCCAAGTAGGATTCACTAATAGGACTAATCTACAACTTGCTAGTTTACTTGTTTCTGTGGAACTTGCTGCATGCTGCTGCTTACTTTTACTGCTATATGTCGTATACTGCTACTTATTTTCACTACTGCATGCTACTATCTGCTTTCGATTGCATGATACTTCTGTAGGATTTGTTATTATTGCCATGATAATTACTCCTATAGATGATCTAGACTGTCGTAGTTACTTTGCCTAATACGTGCTTGCTATATGACTTACTGACATGAAAAAAGTTATTTTTCCTTGTTCAGATGTTGGACATACTGCCTATCATCATTGATTTGGAGAGCGACTCAGATTCATCTGCCACCTCGCCTGCTATTGCTGCTGACTCACAGATCCTGTCATCACTACCCTTCAGCGACTCTGGCGATTCGTCCTCTGGGGACAGTAGCCACGCACCTGACCCGATGGTCATCTCAGACAGAGACGAGGATCCAGAGGAGATTCCAGCTCCACCCAGCCCAGGACTCCCTGTCATAACCCGTCCTTAACCATAAGAACGTGTTAGATAACGTATGATTTCATTGCGAGGTATTGACCTCTATATGCGACATTTTTAAAAAGGAAAACTGCATATATTATACATTACAAGCCAAACCATTATTTTTGTTACAAGCTTTAGACAATAAAAAGATGATTATCGTTTAACGATAATCTTCGACTTACAAACTTTACAAATGATAATAACAACACGATTTCTAGCATATTTTACAACACACGTCCTCGGATATGCAGTTTTATTTTTGACACAAATATGAGTACGCATGATCCTGCTTAGATTCAACATAATGCAGCGGAAGCTTTAATTATCACCTGAGAATAAACATGTTTAAAAACGTCAACATAAAGTTGGTGAGATATAGGTTTAGTGCGCAGCAATATATATATATAGACCACAAGATTTCGTATATAAACATTTCAATAAAAATATTCTAAGTGGTTGAGCACTTGGTAACCATACTTAACATTTTCACGTCGCATATTCCCTTTAATATGAAATCTTACTACACCGTACCAAGTGTAGTCACAAAACGAAGTACTGTGCAACCGTTGAATACTGGTCGTCCAGTCCGATTGGGGTTGTCAGGCCCGATAGATCTATCAACAGGATTCGCGTTTACAATACCGCTGTAAATATTAGTTACCAAGCTACAGGGAAGTATGCCAGTGGTACAACTCAACGTAGAATATATTTTTCAGTTACTTGTGTCCATAACGTAAAACATAAAAATACATGTATTCTCATCCCGAAATATTTAGAGTTTAAAAGTGGGACTATATACTCACTCTTGTCTTGATGATATATATAATTTGACTCGGTCTTCCGGTTGATATCACGAACCTATCCATATATAATATATCAATATGTTTTCATTTTAAAACAAACGTTATATATATATATACTTGTTATACTTTTAATATTTTGAATATTTCCTTAGTCCGTAGTTAGCATTCCGATGTTAGTAATTCAATTTTTAATGGTTCATTTTTAGATGTTTAATATACCCGCAATAAACAAAACCCCCAACGAAATAAATAAAACCCCATCGTATATGTATTGGTCGAGATTAATCTTGACCCATGGTACCGGTGTTGTCAAATGACGTGTTGCGTACAAACATGGGATCTTATGATTAATCTTCTCGTATTGTTTACGGGTGATCCTGAACCATATAAAATTGAATTATAAGTACATATATATAAAATATCATGTTATCTTAGAAATATGTGATTTATATCATTTTTTTCCAATTGATCCCGTAGTTGAAATGATCTAGGATAACCAATTTTGTTTCGGTCATAGTTTCTTCGTTACAAATCCGTTTTCGTTGATTCAAATTGCCATCTTCTTGGATCGAGTTCTTCTTTAAGACTATGAACTGTAAATACCTTGGTTTGTATTCAAAATCATACGGCATAAGTGAAACATTAGTGAAACATATGAAGTTAAACATTTTTGTTACAACAAAATCATTTAATGACCATTTTTCTAAAAATACTTATACTTTGAAAAACCAAGTTTTACCTTGTTAAATTAGTATATACATAAGTTATATTACAGGTCTTGAAGTATTTTAAAAGTTAAGTTAGAAGGATCTATTTAGTTTGCAAACAAGTTTGAAAACATTCAAACTATGTTCTTGTTGTTAAACTTTTGTACCACAAAATAAGATAGTTATATATATATGAATCGAATAAGGTTATGAACATAGTTACTACCTCAAGTTCCTTGGATAAGTTTGCTGTAAAAGAGGAGTAAGAAGCTAGAATCAAAAGGGTGATAGAAGTGGATGAAAGATTGGAAGTAAGTTGGTGTTCTTGGAGGGTTTTCTTGAAGTGTTTTTGTATGGTTTTCTTATGGTGTTTTAGTATGGTTTTTGAAGCTAGATCTTCAAGGTAAGTTGCTGAATTGTTATGGAGTTTAGAGAGTAAGAAAGAGTGTGTGTTTTTAGTTAAGAGATTGAAGTAAAAATGAATCAAAAATGATGATACATATATACTCCTAAAAATGTGATCTTTAAGGATAACATGACAAAATTTTAGTTTGTATTTTTGTAATTAGTCAAGTAATCATCCAAAAGTAATTACCTTATACATAAGGCATGAATAATGGCTGGTTAGGTGGTGATTTTGATGTGTATTTACTATTAGTAAATACGTATAGGAGCTAGGTATGATACGAGTACAAATACTCTAGGTATACGTATAGAAATTTTGTGAAAAATGAAATGAGGATTCAAATATAACTATCTTTTGTGAATACACTTATATGGTTTTATGTATTTAAGTTCTTTAAAAGTAATTAAATACATTACTTATACAATATATGTATAACATTATAAATCTTAAGTATATATGTCAAATAACGTTACGTATTGTTATCGTTTTGAAAACTTAAGTTAGTAGTTTCAAAATACACATATAACTTGTTGTTATTAATATAAAATGAGATATTAAAACATTCATTAATCATGTTAAATATGTATATATACATATATATACACAAACGTATAATTATCATATATTGTATAGTTCGTGATATCATCGGTCAAACTAGACGGTCAAACGTTGTGTAAAACTCTTTTCAGAAATATAAATCTCATCAATTTGGATTGCTTATCATGTTGGTAAGGTTTAATTTATGTAAATATCAATCTTATAAGTATAGAACGATCGAAAAAGTGCGGGTCGTTACATTACCTCCCCGTTAAATAAATTTCGTCCCGAAATTTTAAAATTGTACCTATTTTGCGTTATCGAGAAACAAGTGTGGATACTTTCGTTTCATCTGATCCTCGCGTTCCCAAGTAAACTCGGGACCTCTTCTAGCATTCCAACGAACCTTAACAATCGGTATATTACTCTGTTTGAGCTGTTTAACTTCACGGTCCATGATTTCGATTGGTTCTTCGACGAATTGTAGTTTCTCGTCGACATGGATTTCTTCAAGAGGAATGGTGAGGTCTTCCTTTGCAAGACACTTCTTAAGGTTTGAGACGTGAAAGGTATTATGTACTCCGGCGAGTTGTTGCGGTAACTCGAGTCGATAAGCTACCGGTCCAATGCGTTCGATGATCTTGAACGGGCCTACGTACCTTGGGTTCAGTTTACCCCTTTTGCCGAAACGTATTACACCTTTCCAAGGTGACACCTTTAGCATAACCATGTCCCCGACCTGAAACTCTAATGGTTTCCTTCGAACATCGGCGTAGCTCTTTTGGCGACTACGGGCTGTTTTCAATCTCTCCTTGATTTGCACTATCTTCTCAGTCGTTTCATGTATGATCTCGGGACCAGTTAAATGTCGATCTCCTACTTCATTCCAACAGATAGGAGATCTACACTTCCTTCCGTACAATGCTTCGAATGGCGCAGCTCCAATGCTCGCATGATAACTATTATTATACGAGAATTCTGCTAACGGTAGATATTTATCCCATCCGTTTCCAAAATCGATCACACATGCCCTGAGCATGTCTTCGAGAGTCTGAATCGTTCTCTCACTCTGTCCATCGGTTTGTGGATGATATGCGGTACTCATATCCAAACGAGTTCCTAGTGCCTCCTGTAGTGATTGCCAAAACTTTGAGGTAAATCTACTATCACGATCGGATATAATGGAAATAGGTATTCCATGCCTTGAAACTATTTCCTTTATATATAATCGTAATAATTTCTCCATTCTATCTGTTTCCTTTATAGGCAAGAAATGTGCAGATTTGGTAAGACGATCAACAATTACCCAAATGGTGTCGTATCCCCAGGCAGTCTTTGGTAACTTCGTGATGAAATCCATGGTAATACCATCCCATTTCCATTCTGGGATTTCTGGTTGTTGAAGTAACCCTGACGGCTTTTGATGTTCTGCTTTGACTTTGGAACAAGTTAAACATTCCCCAACATATGTTGCAACGTTTGTCTTCAAATTAGGCCACCAATAATGCGTCTTAAGATCTTGGTACATCTTTCCAACTCCAGGATGTATCGAATATCTTGTCTTATGTGCCTCGTTTAATATCAACTTCCTTAATCCACCCAACTTCGGTACCCAAATACGATTTGCAAAATATCGAATTCCATCTTCCCGTACAACAAGTTGTTTCTCGTACTTTTTCATTATTTCATTCTTTATGTTTTCTTCATTGAGTGCTTCTCGTTGAACTTCTTTGATTTGTGAGTTGAGATTCATACGAATTTTTATGTTCATTGCTCGAACTCGAATTGGTTCTCGTTCTTTTCTGCTTAAAGCATCAGCCACCACATTCGCCTTCCCGGGATGATAACGAATTTCACAATCATAGTCGTTTATTAACTCGACCCACCTACGTTGCCTCATGTTCAATTGTTTCTGATCAAAAATATGCTGAAGGCTTTTATGATCAGTAAACACAGTGAATTTAACCCCATACAAGTAATGTCTCCACATCTTCAATGCAAACACGACTGCTCCCAGTTCTAGATCATGCGTCGTATAATTCCGCTCGTGAATCTTCAATTGTCGGGATGCAAATGCAATTACTTTCTTTCGTTGCATAAGAACACAACCAAAACCTTGTCGCGAAGCGTCACAATATATTTCAAAATCATCGTTCCCTTCTGGTAACGATAATATAGGCGCCGTAGTTAACTTCTTCTTCAGTATTTGAAATGCGTTCTCCTGCTCCGAGGTCCATTCGTATTTCTTCCCTTTTTGCGTTAATGCTGTCAACGGCTTAGCTATTCGAGAAAAATCTTGAATAAACCTTCTATAATAACCGGCTAAACCCAAAAATTGGCGTATCTGCATTGGTGTCTTAGGAGTCTCCCATTTTTCAATGGCTTCAATTTTTGCTGGATCAACCTGAATTCCTTTGCTACTAACAACGTGGCCAAGAAATTGTACTTCTTTCAACCAGAAAGCACACTTAGAAAATTTAGCATAAAGTTGTTCTTTTCTCAACAACTCCAGTATCAACCTTAAATGCTCTTCATGCTCTTGCTCACTCTTGGAATAGATAAGAATATCATCAATGAAAACGATAACAAACTTATCTAAATACGGACTACAAACTCGATTCATGAGGTCCATGAATACAGCTGGCGCATTCGTCAATCCAAACGGCATAACCAAAAATTCGTAATGACCATAACGTGTCCGAAAAGCAGTTTTCGGAATGTCCTCTTCTTTGACGCGTAGTTGATGATAGCCCGATCTTAAGTCGATTTTCGAATAAACACATGATCCTTGCAATTGATCAAATAAGTCATCAATTCTCGGTAGTGGATACCGATTCTTGATAGTTAACTTATTTAATTCACGATAATCTATACACATCCTGAAAGATCCATCTTTCTTCTTAACAAACAAAATTGGAGCTCCCCACGGTGAAGTACTTGGTCGTATGAATCCACGGTCCAGTAATTCTTTTAACTGACTTTGAAGTTCTTTTAACTCGGACAGTGCAAGTCTATATGGAGCACGAGCCACTGGTGCAGCTCCTGGTACTAAATCTATTTGAAATTCTACCGATCTAAATGGAGGTAATCCCGGCAATTCTTCCGGAAAAACTTCGGGAAAATCTCTTGCCACAGGCACGTCATTGATGCACTTCTCTTCCTTTTCGACTTTATTAACATGTGCTAAAATAGCGTAACATCCCTTTTCTAAACACTTTTTGGCTTTCAAACAGCTAATGAGTTTTAGCTTTGAATCACCCTTCTCTCCGTAAATCATCACCGGCATTTTATCCTTACCAGGAATACGAATTGCCTTCTTGGCACAAACAACTTCCGCTCCTACTTTGGACATCCAGTCCATGCCGACTATTACATCAAAACTTCCTAATTCTACGGGTATCAAATCAATCTTAAATGTTTCTCCGGCTAAATTTATCTTACAATCACGACAAATTTTATCGGCTTTAATTAGTTTACCATTAGCTAACTCAATCAAGTACTTAGCATCTAGAGGTAATGATGAACAATTCAATTTAGTGTAAAAATTTATACACACGTAACTTCTATCGGCGCCAGTATCAAATAAAATAGATGCTGATAAGTTATTAATGGTAAACGTACCCGTAACAAGTTCCGGGTCTTCTCGTGCCTCTCTAGCATTAATAACAAACGCTCTTCCACGTGCAGGTCCGCCATTCTGATTCGGGCACTGGCTCTTATAATGACCTTGTTTTCCACACCCAAAACAAGTAATGTTAGCCAAAGCAGTTCTATTTGCGTTGGTGGCAGGAGTCTTGTTACCATTTGCATTTGTAACGAGAGCCTTACAATCTTCAGCAAGATGTCCCTGTCTATTGCATTTAGTGCACAACACACTACAGTAACCAAAATGATGTTTGTGACAACGGTTGCATAAAGGACTTTGTCCTTTGTAACCAAAGCCTGAACCGCTACCCGCACCTTTCGTGGTTTCTTGTTTCTTATAAGGTTGTTGTTGGTTACCTTGATCATAACCTCCATTCCACTTTTTCTTGTTCCCCAATACCTTCACCTCAGTATTGAATGCTTTCTTGTCCAAAATGACCTGATCCATTAGCTCGTTTGCCATGGTTATAGCTTCATGAATTGTCTTAGGTTTCGATGCTGTAACGTTTGCCTTGACCTTTTTGGGCAAACCACCTTTGTACATTTCAATCTTCCGTGCTTCGGTTGGAACCAATTCAGGACATAGTAAAACCAATTCCATGAATCGCTGATTGTAGTTGGTGATTTCAGTACCAACCACCTTCAAACTTCGTAACTCATCTTCTAACTTAATAACCTCATTCCTTGGACAATACTCGGTGATTATCATTGCTTTGAATTCTTCCCATGGAGTATCATAAGCTACATCTCCTCCTACCGCCTTCACATAATTCTTCCACCATGTGAGTGCACTATCTTGTAAAGTGCACGATGCAAACTTGGTCATGTCTTTTTCATCACAACCACTGATTTTAAACACCGTCTCCATCTTTTCTATCCATCGGGTTAAACCGATCGGCCCTTCCGTTCCACTGAATGATGAAGGCTTGCAAGCTTGGAACGTCTTGTAGGAGCATCCTACACGAGAATTTGGATTAACTGCAGCAGCTCTTGCAGCCTCAACCCATAACATTCTGTCGTTCACTCGCTGGTTGATGAAGTCCTCGACTTCTTGTTCCGTCATTCGATTCAATCGCGCCATTTCCTAATGAAAGAAAATAATTATTCACATGGATTATTATAGATGTAGTGTGTATTTATAGTACATTATAGCTTATTAATAATATGAACTAGGTATTATTATAAAAGCCTTTTCTTCTTATTAGCGTTTTATAATTATATCTTGGGTAGTACCTACCCGTTAATGTTCATACTTAATAGCTTAGTACAGAATCAATTACTACAATCTAAATAATACTTAACCATGGAAAATTATTGCATTTCATACTTCAATATTTTACATATGCTTATCTTACATCGAACATTAAGCAAACCACACTATTAATATTATACAAAACATTATTCGGTTCCATGGTTTGACACAGCAGCGCATCGTTTGATCTATTTTCTAGGACGTTTAGACACAAAGATTTGCTTAACGCTTATCCTAACTGTCTGCCTATATTTTGGCTGTGGGACTGAAGAACTGGATGCCGGGACAGAACGAATAGGAATAGCGGGAATAGGGGTGGTAGTGTTGAGTGGAATTGGTGCCACATCATTCTCATTAAACTCGGGATTTGGATTTTCTAATTCATTAGCCTTTCGTTTCTTTCCTAGTTCGAACTCGTCTTTTGTAATTTCCTGTATTTCTTCCTCGGGTTCACTTTCCTCCTCGGGTTCACTTTCCTCCTCGGGTTCACTTTCCTCCTCGGGTTCACTTTCCTCCTCGGGTTCACTTTCCGGGTTCTCTATAGTTGGTTCATCCGGAATTTGTGAGTCTTCCCCAAGGATATCATTTTCGTCATCGGACAGGTTAATGACTGGAACGCCATCTGAAGATTCTGATTCGGAGTCGTTGATTGTGATAACAATTTTTGAGCTCGACATCTATCACACAACAACTAACCCATTAGTACTTATATAATATTTACATATAAATTTTAACCAACAGTGATAAGCAATGGTTTTTTTTTTTTTAAATCAGACCCGGTCAAAGTCCAGACTTACTAATGTATCCTAACGGCTTCTCGGTTAGACACACTAATGCAGACCTGGTTCGCTAAGACCAACGCTCTGATACCACATGTCATAACCCGTCCTTAACCATAAGAACGTGTTAGATAACGTATGATTTCATTGCGAGGTATTGACCTCTATATGCGACATTTTTAAAAAGGAAAACTGCATATATTATACATTACAAGCCAAACCATTATTTTTGTTACAAGCTTTAGACAATAAAAAGATGATTATCGTTTAACGATAATCTTCGACTTACAAACTTTACAAATGATAATAACAACACGATTTCTAGCATATTTTACAACACACGTCCTCGGATATGCAGTTTTATTTTTGACACAAATATGAGTACGCATGATCCTGCTTAGATTCAACATAATGCAGCGGAAGCTTTAATTATCACCTGAGAATAAACATGTTTAAAAACGTCAACATAAAGTTGGTGAGATATAGGTTTAGTGCGCAGCAATATATATATATAGACCACAAGATTTCGTATATAAACATTTCAATAAAAATATTCTAAGTGGTTGAGCACTTGGTAACCATACTTAACATTTTCACGTCGCATATTCCCTTTAATATGAAATCTTACTACACCGTACCAAGTGTAGTCACAAAACGAAGTACTGTGCAACCGTTGAATACTGGTCGTCCAGTCCGATTGGGGTTGTCAGGCCCGATAGATCTATCAACAGGATTCGCGTTTACAATACCGCTGTAAATATTAGTTACCAAGCTACAGGGAAGTATGCCAGTGGTACAACTCAACGTAGAATATATTTTTCAGTTACTTGTGTCCATAACGTAAAACATAAAAATACATGTATTCTCATCCCGAAATATTTAGAGTTTAAAAGTGGGACTATATACTCACTCTTGTCTTGATGATATATATAATTTGACTCGGTCTTCCGGTTGATATCACGAACCTATCCATATATAATATATCAATATGTTTTCATTTTAAAACAAACGTTATATATATATATACTTGTTATACTTTTAATATTTTGAATATTTCCTTAGTCCGTAGTTAGCATTCCGATGTTAGTAATTCAATTTTTAATGGTTCATTTTTAGATGTTTAATATACCCGCAATAAACAAAACCCCCAACGAAATAAATAAAACCCCATCGTATATGTATTGGTCGAGATTAATCTTGACCCATGGTACCGGTGTTGTCAAATGACGTGTTGCGTACAAACATGGGATCTTATGATTAATCTTCTCGTATTGTTTACGGGTGATCCTGAACCATATAAAATTGAATTATAAGTACATATATATAAAATATCATGTTATCTTAGAAATATGTGATTTATATCATTTTTTTCCAATTGATCCCGTAGTTGAAATGATCTAGGATAACCAATTTTGTTTCGGTCATAGTTTCTTCGTTACAAATCCGTTTTCGTTGATTCAAATTGCCATCTTCTTGGATCGAGTTCTTCTTTAAGACTATGAACTGTAAATACCTTGGTTTGTATTCAAAATCATACGGCATAAGTGAAACATTAGTGAAACATATGAAGTTAAACATTTTTGTTACAACAAAATCATTTAATGACCATTTTTCTAAAAATACTTATACTTTGAAAAACCAAGTTTTACCTTGTTAAATTAGTATATACATAAGTTATATTACAGGTCTTGAAGTATTTTAAAAGTTAAGTTAGAAGGATCTATTTAGTTTGCAAACAAGTTTGAAAACATTCAAACTATGTTCTTGTTGTTAAACTTTTGTACCACAAAATAAGATAGTTATATATATATGAATCGAATAAGGTTATGAACATAGTTACTACCTCAAGTTCCTTGGATAAGTTTGCTGTAAAAGAGGAGTAAGAAGCTAGAATCAAAAGGGTGATAGAAGTGGATGAAAGATTGGAAGTAAGTTGGTGTTCTTGGAGGGTTTTCTTGAAGTGTTTTTGTATGGTTTTCTTATGGTGTTTTAGTATGGTTTTTGAAGCTAGATCTTCAAGGTAAGTTACTGAATTGTTATGGAGTTTAGAGAGTAAGAAAGAGTGTGTGTTTTTAGTTAAGAGATTGAAGTAAAAATGAATCAAAAATGATGATACATATATACTCCTAAAAATGTGATCTTTAAGGATAACATGACAAAATTTTAGTTTGTATTTTTGTAATTAGTCAAGTAATCATCCAAAAGTAATTACCTTATACATAAGGCATGAATAATGGCTGGTTAGGTGGTGATTTTGATGTGTATTTACTATTAGTAAATACGTATAGGAGCTAGGTATGATACGAGTACAAATACTCTAGGTATACGTATAGAAATTTTGTGAAAAATGAAATGAGGATTCAAATATAACTATCTTTTGTGAATACACTTATATGGTTTTATGTATTTAAGTTCTTTAAAAGTAATTAAATACATTACTTATACAATATATGTATAACATTATAAATCTTAAGTATATATGTCAAATAACGTTACGTATTGTTATCGTTTTGAAAACTTAAGTTAGTAGTTTCAAAATACACATATAACTTGTTGTTATTAATATAAAATGAGATATTAAAACATTCATTAATCATGTTAAATATGTATATATACATATATATACACAAACGTATAATTATCATATATTGTATAGTTCGTGATATCATCGGTCAAACTAGACGGTCAAACGTTGTGTAAAACTCTTTTCAGAAATATAAATCTCATCAATTTGGATTGCTTATCATGTTGGTAAGGTTTAATTTATGTAAATATCAATCTTATAAGTATAGAACGATCGAAAAAGTGCGGGTCGTTACACTCCCGGAGCCACAGCCCCATTCCGGTGGTGCTGTGATTCCTGGGGGAAATGGGGATGGTCCTTTCTGTAATGAGCATGGACATTGGGCTAGATGCCTTGCTGATGGACGTGTCGTTCTGATCTTGCCTGGTAGATATCGACTTATAACCACCGGACAGGCACATCCACCCTCAGATGATTTGGGCGATTCATCATCTGGTAACTCCAGCGACGAGGATTTCGACGAGGATTCCGAGGAGGACTCTGAGGAGGACCCTGAGGAGGAGCCAGTGCAGCCACCCTCTACCCCGCCGAAGAAGAGGTATCGTTTCGATGGTACTGTTATTCCTGGGGTTAACGGAGGTAGACCGTTCTTGAACGCACATGGACAGATGGTTAGGGTTACCGCCTGTAAGCGGGTTGTGCCATACCCTGCTGATCCATTCGTGCGTAAGGTTTCCCGTTACGCACCATCTACTTCTGGTACTGCACCAGCTGCACCACCGGCGCCACCAGCACCACCAACATCATCTACACCGCCTGCTCCACCAGCATCCCCCATCGTCGAGGAACTGACGAGGGAAGTGCATATCCTCCGTGCTCGGGTAACTGAGCTCGAGGAACAGATGACCCACCTGATGGACATCATTTACCCGCCATTACCATAAGACTATTGTATTAGATTTTGCTATGTAACCATGTTGGTAGTTTCATGTTTTACTCATGTATTGTACGCACCTTATGCGAATGTATGCAACTTTCTTATTAATGAATAGAACTTAATGTTATTTAAATTTTGTATGTTGTTCTATTTACGCTACTGTATGATGATTTTGTGGTATCTGTATCTGGTTGCATTACTTAATAATTGTGTGTTGTGTTGATTCCATACTGGGTGCCTTATGCTATAATATTATTATTATTTATTGAATGCTGGATTTTGACTTAAGTCGAAATTTTTGTTTAGAAGATCAATGGCAAACGGAAGAGTTCCAAGGGAAACACCCACAATGACACAGATCAAGGAAATGATTGCTGCTTGAGTAGTCGCAGCTATGATGGATGTCAACCCCCAAGTTCTACTGGTTAACCAGCACATTCAAAATGGGTGTACTTATAAGGAATTCTAGAGCTGCAAGCCCCACAATTTCAGTAGTACTGAGGGGCCAGTTGGAATGATAAGGTGGTTTGAGAAATTGGAAGCTGTATTACGTGTGAGTAACTGCTCAGAAATGAACAAAACTAAGTATGCCTCCTGTACCCTATCGGACGGCGCTTTAACCTGGTGGAACACACTTGCTCAGGCTAAGGGAATTGACGAGGCTTATGCTACCCCATGGGAGGAATTCAAAGGGGACATGATCGAGGAGTACTGCCCCAGAACAGAAATACAGAAAATGGAAGCTGAGTTTTGGGAGTTGAAGGTTGTGGGAACTGATGTTGATGGCTATAACCGAAGGTACCTGGAATTAGCTCTGATGTGCCGCACGATGGTTACCCCTAAATTTAAGCGTATGGAACGATACTTGTGGGGACTTCCCAAGACCATTCAGGGAAATGTCATCTCTTCGAAACCAGCAAATGTCCCAGAAGCTATGCGTATGGCGCACACCCTGATAAACCAAATTACCAGCAAGGAACCAGAGAAGGCAAAATCAGAATCGGGAGCTAGTAATGAGAAACGTAAGTGGGACAACAACAAGGGAAGCGTCTTTGATCAAAACCCAGCTGAGAGGCATAAGAGTCTCAATGGAAACAACGACTGGAGGAACCCCAACCTGAACACTAGCTCGAACCCTAACTACAAGGGTAGTCTTCCGCAGTGTAAGAGGTGCGACAAGCATCATACCGGGTACTGCAGTGTGGTCTGTGAAAAGTGTAAAAGGACTGGGCACGTTGGCAAAGACCGCAAGATCACCACCCCAGCTGTAAAGACAAACCCTACTGGACCAAAGAAGTGATATGAGTGCAGACAGCAGGGCCACTTCAGGAATGAATGTCCCAACAAGAGAAAGGATGGCGGGCCAGCGCGTGGAAGGGCTTTCAACGTAAATGCAAGAGATGCCCGCGAGAACCCCGACTTGGTTACATGTATATTCACTATTAACAATCTATTAGCTTCTGTCCTATTTGATACTGGTGCCGATAGGAGTTACGTATGTAGACACTTTTGCTCTAAGATAAATTAGTCGTTAGTTCCTTTAAAGGAGAGTATGCTTGTTGAGGTAACCAATGGAAAACTCGAGAAAGTTGACCAAATGTGCCGAGGAGGAATTATCAACATAGCTGGTGTGGATTTCGAGATTGACTTGATACCCATCAAATTGGGTAATGTAACGACCCGACTTTTTCGCCTTTTAATTTTATTCATTACTTTCACGAAACTGCGTATTTGTGCGTACTGAGTTAGATTATATTTTGGGATCATTAATTATGTTAATGACATTCGTTACTACCTTACAACATGTTTTTAAGTACTAGGTTACTTAACGTGATCCTTGCTTTTGCTTTTTCGACCGTTAGTGTCACTTATCGCTTTAGACAAGCTACGAACTTAGCACACGATAAAATTTTGCCATGATTGGAATATTACGGCTACGTAAACGTAATTGTTACTTATTAATGAAAATTACTTAGTGTTATGGTCCCTTAATTATGCTTAAGTGTTTACTTGGGCTTACTAGTTACCTTATTGGGCTTAACACATTAGTGGACTTCCATGGCCCAACCTACTCAACTTAAGTGGGCTAGTAATGGGTTAATTAGCCCATGTAATCCTAATTAAGCACATGATATTAATAAGACAAGTAGTGTGCATGCTTAGGAACAAAGGCTTTCATAATGTCTCAAACCACCCAACATATCACTATCACCATGTACCACCACCATGAGCCACACCACAAAATGCCAAATGGTCCCCTCCCCCCACCCCTTGTGACCGTCGGCCACCACTCCCCCCATCACCATCATTTTATTTTATTCTTCTTTTTCTTTCTTTGATAAATACTTACACTTCATTCATTTTTTCATTTCATTCAAACTCACACACTTCTCTCTACTTTCTCACTCTAAAAACTCACTCAAATATTTGAAGAACTTGTAAGTTCTTAACCTTTTTTTCTCTCTTTTCTTACTTTGATTCATGTATCATCATCATCATGAACAAAGATTCAAGTTTTGTAACTTGAATCTTCATAACTTTTGTTGATTTACACTTTGCTTTGAAAAGTAACAAGAACATGATGGATTCAAGCTTCTTAGCTTTGAATCTTCATAAACTTGTTAGATCTAAGTGTAGAAACTTAAGATCTCTTTATTTATGCTTAAGGATCAAAACTCATGTTTATGATCTTCATATAACTTGAAGATCCAACACTTTACTTTATGGATCTTCAAGAAAGTTTGAAATACAAGCTTACTAGCTTGATGTTTCTACAAAAATTTAAGATAAGATCAAAGTTTGTTAGTTTATGATCTTCTTTTGTTAGTTGTAGTTAGATTTGTGACTTGTGATTTATGAAACAAAAGATGCAAGCTTACTAGCTTGAGATCTCATAAGTGTTGTTAGAAATCCAAGCTCTCTAGCTTAGGGTTTCCTTTTTTGTGTTTGATCTAAGTTGTGTAACGTATGATCTTCTACTTTATTTAAGAGAAAACTTATTTGCTTATGATCACTTATTTTACAAGATCTAAGTTTCCTAACTTATGGTTGTGTAAAGTTGAAAGTCTAAGTGTTATGACTTAGGGTTTTCATCAAGATCATAAGATCTAGACTTTTTAAACTAAGATCTTTAAAATCTAGTTAAGATCTAAGCTCTCTAGCTTAAGGACTTGATTACTTAGTTTGATTCAAAGATGGTAGCTTAATGGAACTAGTATATGTGTTGAAACTAAGAAAGTGATGTAACTTTGGTTCATCAATTTGCTCAAACTCTTACATGAGTTGTATATTATTTTCTTAGTTATGATTGTTGTGTATTGATGGTAGAACCTTGGTCAAAGTGATGCAAACACATCAACGAGTTGTATACTTGAAGCTATAAGCATCAAGAATGAGAACCGCGATGAGCATCAAGCACCAAGAATCCCACCGGAGCACTTTGCTTACTATTTTTTGGATCTGATCAGGCTACTGGGCTACTGGAAAAGTTGATTTCCAGATAGCCCAGTTCGAGTATATGACTTTTCGTTTAAGACTCATCTCAATCCGAGTAACGGTTTAGGATTTTTAGCCTTTTTAAAATCACTACACCTTTGTAACGTTGTGCTGAAATTTCTGACCTACTGACACTTAAACCGTTGCCACGGTCAAACGAAGAAGAGTTTGGTTCTGAAAATTGGTCAAAAACTAGAGGACTCACATACGGAGCCATAGCCATAGACTACACGTCTTTTCGATTTTCGTAGAGGTCATAGCAGCTGATCAAAGTCAGCCTATTGTTTCGATCTCTACATTTGTTGAACTTACTTAGCTTTTACGATGATGAATGATGATGATGATACCTAAGACTTAACTTACGTACTTTTAAACCTTTAGAAACAAATTACTGCTTACTTGCTTACGTATCTCGTATCGACTTTTACTGCTTAATCACTGTGAGTTATAGCATCCCTTTTTACTTAAACTATTTTTGGGACTGAGAATGCATGCGCTTTTTACGTTTTACTTACTAGGCACGAGTACTTAAACTTTATATATGTGTGGGTTATACAACGGCATAAACTTTCCCCTTAGCTCAGTAACATTTAGTCATTGGTCTTTGAACCGGTGAACGAGAATCTTAGATATGGATCCATAGGGTTTGACATCCCCAGGCTAGTCGCGCTAGCATTTAATGGGTGTTTAATACTTCATAAACGCACTCTCCAAGTGTACTTTTAGGGGGTGATATTACGTTAAGTTAGTTACCAAGTGCCCATGGTTAAGCATATACTTTTCATACTGTTTTGAAATACGAAATCTCATGGCCTACATTACATTACTGTTATAATTTAAACTATAGCTCGCCAACATTCATGTTGATGTTTTTAAGCATGTTTTCTCAGGTGCTTAGAGGTTTGATGCTTCCGCTGTAGTAGTCTTGCTGTGTAGACTCCCGCTGGTTTTGTTAGAGATGTCTCTGCATGAAACATTTACCTTGCATTCACGAACTATGTTACTTTTGAACAATGAATTTGTAATGACCCTCGGGTCTCGTACTTATGTTAATTGCTTTCTATTCGTAGAAGAATACTATCATTTGTAAAACATTTGACGTCGATAAAGACGTTACCTCTTTTAATGAATGCAAACTTATTTAAAAAAGCATATAGTGTTTGACCTTGTAATGATCCTGTTGTTGATGATCCGTACACGTTAATTTTGTACGGGGCATTACACTTGACAACAATATCATCAACATAGGCCTCTGCATTCCTGCCTATTTGACTCTTAAATGCTTTATCAATCACACGGTGATAAGTTGCTCCTGCATTCTTTAATCCAAAAGGCATCATGATGTAGCAAAAAATTCCATCTGGTGTGTGGAATGCTATTTTATCTTGATCTCGAATTGCCATGGGGATTTGATGGTATCCCTTGAATGCATCCAAAAAGGATTTAAATTGATACCCTCTTACAGACTCCAGTTTCCAATCGATTTCTGGTAAAGGATAATTGTCCTTTGGACATGCTTTATTTAGATCTGTGAAGTCTACGCACATCCTCCATGAATTATCTAGCTTTCTTACCATAACCGGGTTTGCTACTCATGTCTGCTATTTTACTTCCCTCAATATTCCAGCATCCACCAATTTTTAACTTCTTCTCTGAGAAATTTTGTTCGATCTAGAGCCATGCCTCTTTTCTTTTGACACACTGGTGGGATATTAGGATTTACACCAAGCTTATGTTCAGCTACATGACGTGGTACTCCAGTCATATCAGAATCTTGCCATGCAAAAACATCCAAATTCGTTGCTAAGATTTTGTAAAGCTTTTCTTTTGTTTCTTTTGCTATTGTGTTTCCATTGGTAATTATCTGATCTGGAAATTTTGGATTTGGTGACACTGAACCATCTTCATGAACAATTGGATCAACAACTGTTCTGTTTATTTGCACACATTCTATTGTTCTTCTCCATTCAGCGTATAGCGTGGCAATACCAGCTGGTGTAGGAAATTTCATCATGCCATGGACCGTTGATGTTATAGCTCCAAATGTCATCATAGCTGATCTACCTAGAATGACATTATATTGTGAGTTTGCTTTAACAACTAAAAACTCGATATTAGCTATTCGTTTGAATGGTGTTTTTCCCAAAACTACTTCCAACATTATGCTTCCTTCTGACCATGATGGATGATTAGCAAAACTTGCTAAAGGAACAAATGTGTCTTTCAACTGCTCCTTAACTCTTTCTAGTAATTACACAAAACAATGCTCATACATGATATCTGCTCCTGCTCCTGTATCAGTATATATTCCACCAATAACACAGTTTTCTATTCGAGCTTCAATGACTACAGGAGCATCAGATGGATTAGTATTAAACATGGAAGGAAAAGCAATCAATTCCTGCTTCCAATCTTCTAATACTTCTGCCTTTCTCCATTGTTCTGCTTGCCATGAATGTATCATGTTTGCTTCAATAGGTGTTATTTGACGATTACGCCTTTTGGTGCTCTTGAGAGTTGAGTGATCCTTTAAAACGGGTGGCACCATTTGTTGGTAAATTTTTTTGTATACCGGCTGTAATGTACCAGTACAAGACAATAGCTGCTCAGCGTATGGCGTATAATGTTGATTGTTGTTTGCCCTCAAGAAATTATCTCTGCAGACCCGGAACATGGATGGATGATCCGTGGGGTGGCCTCAATCAATCTGAGGATCAATCTGAAATTGATCCATATAGCGTATTGCTGCTAAGCGGCTAGTGTATGTTTAAAGTGAGAAAGAACTGTGTGAGAGAGAAAGTGTATTTCTCTCTGACTGAAGTTCAGATCAGAACGATGTGAAATGTGGTGACCCAAGGGGTTTATTTATAGGCGTAGAATGTCCGAAATTCACGGGATACACGTGTCAATCACTGAATGGTTCTGTTATGTGAAGTATTCAGAATGTCGGTGGCGTGTGCTGACGTGGCTGTGTGCCGTTCATGCACTGAATTAAAGGGCTTAAGCATAGAAGCTGCCTGATGTACGCTGGGCGGCGAATACTGAACGCTGGACAGCATATAATTAAAGCTGTCAAATTTCATCATGTTTTGTGTCACTTGATCCACTTTTCTGTATAAAAATGATGTTTTTATGCGTGTATCCCCTAGGATACACCATACCTGGTTAGTAACCAGTCGATTGGGGTTTGTTTTTGTTTCCTTACAGGTGTCTGAACTGTGGATTTGTTGCGGTTATTGTGTGCTATTTGTTTAAGTTTACTGTTCTAATTGTTTAATCTGTGTATTTGAATCATTGCATGATTATTTGATTACTGTTTGTGTAGATCTAATTATATTTGTGTGTCCATCTTTATTTGTTATCTACTGCAACCATGTCTGATGATAGTTCTGTTAATTCTGCTGGTATTACTAAGATTAGTAAGCTTGAATTTTATGATCCTTTGTATCTGCATCCTAGTGACACATCTGGTGCATCTTTAATCACACAAAAGTTAAAAGGAACTGAAAATTATAATGTTTGATCTTGTACTATGAAACTTGCATTACAAACTAAAAATAGACTAGGTTTCATTGATGGTACATGTGTTAGATATGAATATGAGGATGATGAGGTGTTATTAGGTCAATGGGATAGATGTAACTATGTTGTTTTAACTTGGATCTTAATGTCATTATATGAGGATGTGTATAATGGTCAAATTTTCTGTAAAACTGCTGACTCTGTTTGGAATGAATTAAAAGAAACCTATGACAAAGTAGATTCTCCTGTTACATTTAATCTATATCAAAAAATTAATTCATGTAGTCAATCTGGTCA
This sequence comes from Rutidosis leptorrhynchoides, assembly GCF_046630445.1. Taxonomy (NCBI): domain Eukaryota; kingdom Viridiplantae; phylum Streptophyta; class Magnoliopsida; order Asterales; family Asteraceae; genus Rutidosis; species Rutidosis leptorrhynchoides. Next base: position 263,427,664 of record NC_092335.1, read on the forward strand.
ACCATTATCTGATTATTATCATAAGTTGAATGCTATGTGGAGACAATTTGATGATATGATTAAAATTGATGATATTGTGTCTACTAATAAATCTTTTCAAGAACATAATCAATTTCTAAAGCTTATGCAGTTTTTAATGGGTCTTGATGATGTTTATGTGCCTATTAGAAGACAAATTCTTACCTCTGATCTTGTTCCTTCTGTTAAAACTGCATTTTCTATTATTTCTAGGGATGAGTCTCACAGAATGCATACTTCTTCTAACTCATATGTTAATAAAATACAGTCTTCTGCTTTCAATGCTAAAACTGCTAATCTTGTTAATAGTAAAAACACTGCTAATTGAAATGTCCCATTCATATTGATTATAAACGTTCCATATTAATTGATTTCATCGTGAGGTTTTAACCTCTATATGAGACGTTTTTCAAAGCCTGCATTCATTTTTAAAACAACCATAACCTTTATTTTATCGATAAAGGTTTAAAAGCATTACGTAGATTATCAAATAATGATAATCTAAAATATACCGTTTACACACGACCATTACATAATAGTTTACAATAAGAATATATTACCTCAAAAATAAGTTTCTTGAATGCAGTTTTTACATAATATCATACAAGCATGGACTCCAAATCTTGTCCTTATTTTAGTATGCAACAGCGGAAGCTCTTAATAATCACCTGAGAATAAACATGCTTAAAACGTCAACAAAAATGTTGGTGAGTTATAGGTTTAACCTATATATTTTCAAATCATAATAATAGACCACAAGATTTCATATTTCAATATACATCCCATACATAGAGATAAAAATCATTCATATGGTGAACACCTGGTAACCGACATTAACAAGATGCATATATAAGAATATCCCCATCATTCCGGGACACCCTTCGGATATGATATAAATTTCGAAGTACTAAAGCATCCGGTACTTTGGATGGGGTTTGTTAGGCCCAATAGATCTATCTTTAGGATTCGCGTCAATTAGGGTGTCTGTTCCCTAATTCTTAGATTACTAGACTTAATAAAAAGGGGCATATTCGATTTTGATAATTCAACCATAGAATGTAGTTTCACGTACTTGTGTCTATTTTGTAAATCATTTATAAAACCTGCATGTATTCTCATCCCAAAAATATTAGATTTTAAAAGTGGGACTATAACTCACTTTCACAGATTTTTACTTCGTTGGGAAGTAAGACTTGACCACTGGTCGATTCACGAACCTATAACAAATATGTACATATATATCAAAGTATGTTCAAAATATATTTACAACATTTTTAATACGTTTTACTGTTTCAAGTTTATTAAGTCGGATGTCCTTGTTAGTAACCTACAACTAGTTGTCCATAATTAGATGTACAGAAATAAATCGATATATATTATCTTGAATCAATCCACGACTCAGTGTATACACGTCTCAGGCTAGATCACAACTCAAACTATATATATTTTTGGAATCAACCTCAACCCTGTATAGCTAACTCCAACATTACTGCATATAGAGTGTCTATGGTTGTTCCAAATAATATATATATAGATGGGTCGATATGATATGTAAAAACATTTGCATACGTGTCTATGGTATCCCAAGATTACATAATATATTAGAATACATGTATAATACAATATAAGTTAGCTAGGATATGATTAATATAGATTTGTTACCAATTTTCACGTAGCTACAACAAGCAAAAATAACCAATCTTGTTTTACCCATAACTTCTTCATTTTAAATCCGTTTTGAGTGAATCAAATTGCTATGGTTTCATATTGAACTTAACTTTATGAATATATACAGAAAAAGTATAAGTTTATAGCCAAAATTACAGGTTACAAGTCGTTTTTGTAAAGGTAATCATTTCAGTCGAAAGAACGACGTCTAGATGACCATTTTGGAAAACATACTTCCACTTTGAGTTTAACCATGATTTTTGGATATAGTTTCATGTTCATAAGAAAAATCATTTTTCCAGAAGAACAACTTTTAAATCAAAGTTTATCATAGTTTTTAATTATCCAAACCAAAACAGCCCCCGGTTTCACAGTATATCTGATTTTATGGTGTTCATCGTGTTTCCAGGTTTTAAATTATTAAGTTAGCATATCATATAGATATAGAACATGTGTTTAGTTGATTTTAAAAGTCAAGTTAGAAGGATTAACTATTGTTTGCGAACAAGTTTAGAATTAACTAAACTATGTTCTAGTGATTACAAGTTTAAACCTTCGAATAAGATAGCTTTATATGTATGAATCGAATGATGTTATGAACATCATTACTACCTCAAGTTTTTTGGATAAAACCACTGGAAATGAGAAAAATGGATCTAGCTTCAAAGAATCCTTGGATGGCTTGAAAGTTCTTGAAACAGAATCATGACACGAAAACAGTTCAAGTAAGATTTTCACTCGAAATAAGATTGTTATAGTTGTAGAAATTGAATCAAAGTTTGAATATGAATATTAACCTGAATTAGAAAGATAACCTACTGTAAATAACAAAGGTTCCTTAATCTTAGATGATTACTTGGAATGGATTAGAAAGCTTGGAAGTAGACTTGCAAACTTGGAAGTATTCTTGATTTTTATGAAACTATACTTATGGAATTTATGAAGAACACTTAGAACTTGAAGATAGAACTTGAGAGAGATCACTTAGAAGGAGAAAATTGAAGAATGAAAGTGTTTGTAGGTGTTTTTGGTCGTTGGTATATGGATTAGATATAAAGGATGTGTAATTTTATTTTCATGTAAATAAGTCATGAATGATTACTCATATTTTTGTAATTTTATGAGATATTTCATGCTAGTTGCCAAATGATGGTTCCCACATGTGTTAGGTGACTCACATGGGCTGCTAAGAGCTGATCATTGGAGTGTATATACCAATAGTACATACATCTAAAAGCTGTGTATTGTACGAGTACGAATACGGGTGCATACGAGTAGAATTGTTGATGAAACTGAACGAGGATGTAATTGTAAGCATTTTTGTTAAGTAGAAGTATTTTGATATGTGTCTTGAAGTCTTTCAAAAGTGTAAGAATACATATCAAAACGCAACATGTATATACATTCTAATGGAGTCGTTAAGTCTTCGTTAGTCGTTACATGTAAGTGTTGTTTTGAAACCTTTAAGTTAACGATCTCAATTAATGTTGTTAACCCAATGTTTATTATATCAAATGAGATGTTAAATTATTATATTATCATGATATTATGATGTACGAATATCTCTTAATATGATATATACATTAAAATATCGTTACAACGATAATCGTTACATATAAGTCTCGTTTCGTAATTCTTGGGTTAGTAGTCTTGTTTTTACATATGTACTTCATTGTTAACACACTTAATGATATATTTAAATATCATTTTATCATGTTTAATATAGTATATCAATATCTTAATATGATACATATGTATTTAGTAGACGTTATTATAACGATAATCGTTATATATATCATTTCGAGTTTCTTAACTTAGTAATCTCATTTCTTATGTATATCATACATTGTTAATATACTTAGGGCGATAATTACTCATCATAATCTTATGTCAACCATATATATATATATATATATATATGTCTATATATATACCACAACATGTAGTTTTTACAATTTTGTAACGTTAGTGAATCGCCGGTCAACATGGGTGATCAATTGTCTATATGAAACTTATTTCATTTAATCAAGTCTTAACAAGTTTGATTGCTTAACACATTGGAAACATTTAGTCATGTAATTATCAATCTTAATTAATATATATAAACATGGAAAAGTTCGGGTCACTACAGTACATACCCGTTAAATAAATTTCGTCCCGAAATTTTAAGCTGTTGACGAATCTTCTGGAAATAGATGCGGGTATTTCTTCTTCATCTAATCTTCACGCTCCCAGGTGAACTCGGGTCCTCTACAAGCATTCCATCGAATCTTAACAATCGGTATCTTGTTTTGCTTATGTCTCTTAACCTCACGATCCATTATTTCGACGGGTTCTTCAATGAATTGAAGTTTTTCATTGATTTGGATTTCATCCAACGGAATAGTGAGATCTTCTTTAGCAAAACATTTCTTCAAATTTGAGATGTGGAAAGTGTTATGTATAGCCGCGAGTTGTTGAGGTAGCTCCAGTTGGTAAGCTACTAGTCCGACACGATCTATAATCTTGAATGGTCCAATGTACCTTGGATTTAGTTTCCCCTGTTTACCAAATCGAACAACGCCTTTCCTAGGTGAAACCTTAAGCATGACCATTTCTCCAATTTCAAACTCTATATCTTTTCTTTTACTGTCCGCGTAGCTCTTTTGTCGACTCTGGACGGTTTTCAATCGTTGTTGAATTTGGATGATTTTCTCGGTAGTTTCTTGTATTATCTCCGGACCCGTAATCTGTCTATCCCCCACTTCATTCCAACAAATCGGAGACCTGTACTTTCTACCATAAAGTGCCTCAAACGGCGCCATCTCAATACTAGAATGATAACTATTGTTGTAGAACAATTTTGCTAATATTAGGTGTTGATCCCAACTGTTTCCGAAATCAATAACACATGCTCGTAGCATGTCTTCAAGCATTTGTATCATCCTTTCGCTCTGCCCATCAGTTTGTGGATGATAGACAGTACTCATGTCTAGACGAGTTCCTAATGCTTGCTGTAATGTCTTCCAGAATCTTGAAATAAATCTGCCATCCCTATCAGAGATAATAGAGATTGGTATTCCATGTCTGGAGACGACTTCCTTCAAATACAGTCGTGCTAACTTCTCCATCTTGTCATCTTCTCTTATTGTCAGGAAGTGTGCTAATTTGGTGAGACGATCAACTATTACCCAAATAGTATCAAAACCACTTGCAGTCCTTGGCAATTTAGTGATGAAATCCATGGTAATGTTTTCCCATTTCCATTCCGGGATTTCGGGTTGTTGAAGTAGACCTGATGGTTTCTGATGCTCCGCTTTGACCTTAGAACACGTCAAACATTCCCCTACGTATTTAGCAACATCGGCTTTCATACTTGGCCACCAAAAATGTTTCTTGAGATCCTTGTACATCTTCCCGTTCCAAGATGTATTGAGTATCTAGTTTTATGAGCTTCTCTAAGTACCATTTCTCTCATATCTCCAAATTTTGGTACCCAAATTCTTTCAGCCCTATACCGGGTTCCATCTTCCCAAATATTAAGATGCTTCTCCGATCCTTTGGGTATTTCATCCTTTAAATTTCTCTCTTTTAAAACTCCTTGTTGCGCCTCCTTTATTTGAGTAGTAAGGTTAGTGTGAATTATTATATTCATAGCTTTTACTCGAATTGGTTCACTGTCCTTTCTGCTCAAGGCGTCGGCTACCACATTTGCCTTCCCTGGGTGGTAACGAATCTCAAAGTCGTAATCATTCAACAATTCAATCCACCTACGTTGCCTCATATTCAGTTGTTTCTGATTAAATATGTGTTGAAGACTTTTGTGGTCGGTATATATAATACTTTTGACCCCATATAAGTAGTGCCTCCAAGTATTTAATGCAAAAACAACCGCGCCTAATTCCAAATCATGTGTCGTATAATTCTGTTCGTGAATCTTCAATTGTCTAGACGCATAAGCAATTACTTTCGTTCGTTGCATTAATACACAACCGAGACCTTGCTTTGAGGCGTCACAATATATCACAAAATCATCATTCCCTTCAGGTAATGACAATATAGGTGCCGTAGTTAACTTTTTCTTTAACAATTGAAACGCTTTCTCTTGCTCATCTTTCCATTCAAATTTCTTCCCTTTATGCGTTAATGCAGTTAAGGGTTTTGCTATTCTAGAAAAGTCTTGGATGAACCTTCTGTAGTAACCAGCTAGTCCTAAAAACTGGCGTATGTGTTTCGGAGTTTTTGGGGTTTCCAACTTTTCAACAGTTTTGATCTTTGCCGGGTCCACCTGGATACCTTCTTTGTTCACTATGTGACCGAGGAATTGAACTTCTTCCAACCAAAATGCACACTTTGAAAACTTAGCGTACAGTTTTTCTTTCCACAATATTTCTAGCACTTTTCTCAAATGTTTTTCGTGCTCTTGATCATTCTTTGAGTAAATAAGTATGTTATCGATGAAAACAATGACAAACTTGTCAAGATGTGGCTCACACACTCGGTTCATAAGGTCCATGAACACAGTTGGTGCGTTAGTCAATCCAAATTGCATAACCATAAACTCGTAATGACCATAACGCGTCCTAAAAGCAGTTTTTGAAATATCATCCTCCTTTACTCGCATTTGATGATATCCAGAACGTAAATCGATCTTCGAATAAACAGACGAGCCTTGTAGTTGATAAAATAAGTCGTCGATTCTCGGTAGTGGGTAGCGGTTCTTGATGGTAAGTTTGTTCAACTCTCGGTAGTCGATACACAACCTGAATGTACCATCTTTCTTCTTCACAAACAGAACAGGATCTCCCCATGGTGATGTACTTGGTCGAATGAAACCACGCTCTAAAAGTTCCTGTAACTGACTTTGTAATTCTTTCATTTCGCTGGGTGCGAGTCTGTATGGAGCACGAGCTATTGGTGCAGCTCCTGGTACAAGGTCTATTTGAAATTCAACGGATCGATGTGGGGGTAATCCCGGTAATTCTTTCGAAAATACATCGGGAAATTCTTTTGTGATGGGAACATCACTGATGCTCTTTTCTTCAGTTTGTACTTTCTCGACGTGTGCTAGAACAGCATAGCAACCTTTTCTCATTAGTTTTTTTGCCTTCAAATTACTAATAAGATGTAGCTTCGTATTGCCCTTTTCTCCGTACACCATTAAGGGTTCTCCTTCTTCTCGTACAATGCGAATTGCATTTTTGTAACATACGATCTCTGCTTTCATATCCTTCAGCCAGTCCATGCCAACTATTACATCAAAACTCCCTAACTCTACTGGTATCAAATCAATCTTAAATATTTCGCTACCCAGTTTAATTTCTCGATTTCGGCATATATAATCTGCTGAAATTAATTTACTGTTTGCTAATTCGAGTAAAAATTTACTCTCCAATGGCATCAATGGACAACTTAATTTAGCACAAAAATCTCTACTCATATAGCTTCTATCCGCACCCGAATCAAATAAAACGTAAGCAGATTTATTGTCAATAAGAAACGTACCGGTAACAAGCTCCGGGTCTTCCTGTGCCTCTGCCTCATTAATATTGAAAACTCTTCCGCGGCCTTGTCCATTCGTGTTCTCCTGGTTCGGGCAATTTCTAATAATGTGGCCCGATTTTCCACATTTATAACAAACTACATTGGCATAACTTGCTCCGACACTACTTTCTCCGCCATTACTCGTTACGACACCATTTGTTCCTGTCGTTCTGTTAACCCCTGGTCCGTAGACCTCACAGTTCATCGCGCTATGACCATTTCTTTTACATTTGTTGCAAAATTTGGTGCAAAACCCCGAGTGATACTTTTCACACCTTTGGCATAGCTGCTTCTGATTGTTGTTGTTGTGGTTGTTATTGTTGTTGGGATGATTGTTGTAGTTGTTGTTGTTGTTGTTGTGCCGTTTGTCGTAGTTGCGATTGATGTTGCGATTGTTGGGATAGTTGTTGTTGTTTTGGTGACTCTTATCACCGTTTTCCTCCCACTTTCTTTTGACTAACTTCACATTGGCCTCTTCGGCCGCCTGTTCTTTAATTCTTCCCTCAATCTGGTTCACTAGTTTGTGAGCCATTCTACATGCCTTTTGTATGGAGGCAGGCTCGTGTGAACTTATATCTTCTTGGATTCTCTCCGGTAACCCTTTCACAAATGCGTCGATCTTCTCTTCCTCATCTTCGAATGCTCTCGGACACAATAGGCACAATTCTGTGAATCGTCTTTTGTACGAAGTAATATCGAATCCCTGTGTTCGTAACCCTCTAAGTTCTGACTTGAGCTTATTGACCTCGGTTCTGGGACGGTACTTCTCGTTCATCAAGTGCTTGAATGCTGACCACGGTAGCGCGTAAGCAGCATCTTGTCCTACTTGCTCTAGATAGGTATTTCACCATGTTAACACAATACCTGTGAAGGTATGCTTAGCGTACTTCACTTTGTCTCCTTCAGTACACTTACTTATGGCAAACACCGATTCGACTTTCTCGGTCCACCGTTTCAATCCAATTGGTCCTTAGGTTCCATCAAATTCCAAAGGTATGCAGGCAGTGAATTCTTTGTAGGAGCATCCTACACGATTTCTTGCGCCATTAGCTGCATTGCTAGATTCAGAGTTATTGTTGGTATGTAGCGCGGCCTGTACTGCAGCTATGTTTGAAGCAAGAAAGGCACGAAATTCCTCTTCACTCATATTCAAGGTGTGTCGAGTAGTCGGTGCCATTTCCTTTAAAATAGTCAAATGAAACAATTTAATCATACAGAATATTAAGAGTAGTCAATAGTGTAGTGACCCGAACTTTTCCATGTTTATATATATTAATTGAGATTGATATTTACATGATTAAATGTTTCCAACATGTTAAGCAATCAAACTTGTTAAGACTTGATTAATTGAAATATGTTTCATATAGACAATTGACCACCCAAGTTGATCGGTGATTCACGAACGTTAAAACTTGTAAAAACTATATGATGACATATATATGGATATATATATATAGTTAACATGATACTATGATAAGAAAACATATCATAAAGTATATTAACAATGAACTACATATGTAAAAACAAGACTACTAACTTAATGATTTTTAAACGAGACATATATGTAACGATTATCGTTGTAAATACATTTAATGTATATATATCATATTAAGAGATATTCATACATGATAATATCATGATAATATAATAATTTAAAATCTCATTTGATATTATAAACATTGGGTTAACAACATTTAACAAGATCGTTAACCTAAAGGTTTCAAAACAACACTTACATGTAACGACTAACGATGACTTAACGACTCAGTTAAAATGTATATACATGTAGTGTTTTAATATGTATTTATACACTTTTGAAAGACTTCAATACACTTATCAAAATACTTCTACTTAACAAAAATGCTTACAATTACATCCTCGTTCAGTTTCATCAACAATTCTACTCGTATGCACCCGTATTCGTACTCGTACAATACACAGCTTTTAGATGTATGTACTATTGGTATATACACTCCAATGATCAGCTCTTAGCAGCCCATGTGAGTCACCTAACACATGTGGGAACCATCATTTGGCAACTAGCATGAAATATCTCATAAAATTACAAAAATATGAGTAATCATTCATGACTTATTTACATGAAAACAAAATTACATATCCTTTATATCTAATCCATACACCAACGACCAAAAACACCTACAAACACTTTCATTCTTCAATTTTCTTCATCTAATTGATCTCTCTCAAGTTCTATCTTCAAGTTCTAAGTGTTCTTCATAAATTCCAAAAGTTCTAGTTTCATAAAATCAAGAATACTTTCAAGTTTGCTAGCTCACTTCCAATCTTGTAAGGTGATCATCCAACCTCAAGAAATCTTTGTTTCTTACAGTAGGTTATCATTCTAATACAAGGTAATAATCATATTCAAACTTTGGTTCAATTTCTATAACTATAACAATCTTATTTCAAGTGATGATCTTACTTGAACTTGTTTTCGTGTCATGATTCTGCTTCAAGAACTTCGAGCCATCCAAGGATCCATTGAAGTTAGATCCATTTTTCTCTTTTCCAGTAGGTTTATCCAAGGAAATTAAGGTAGTAATGATGTTCATAACATCATTCGATTCATACATATAAAGCTATCTTATTCGAAGGTTTAAACTTGTAATCACTAGAACATAGTTTAGTTAATTCTAAACTTGTTCGCAAACAAAAGTTAATCCTTCTAACTTGACTTTTAAAATCAACTAAACACATGTTCTATATCTATATGATATGCTAACTTAATGATTTAAAACCTGGAAACACGAAAAACACCGTAAAACCGGATTTACGCCGTCGTAGTAACACCGCGGGCTGTTTTGGGTTAGTTAATTAAAAACTATGATAAACTTTGATTTAAAAGTTGTTATTCTGAGAAAATGATTTTTATTATGAACATGAAACTATATCCAAAAATTATGGTTAAACTCAAAGTGGAAGTATGTTTTCTAAAATGGTCATCTAGACGTCGTTCTTTCGACTGAAATGACTACCTTTACAAAAACGACTTGTAACTTATTTTTCCGACTATAAACCTATACTTTTTCTGTTTAGATTCATAAAATAGAGTTCAATATGAAACCATAGCAATTTGATTCACTCAAAACGGATTTAAAATGAAGAAGTTATGGGTAAAACAAGATTGGATAATTTTTCTCATTTTAGCTACGTGAAAATTGGTAACAAATCTATTCCAACCATAACTTAATCAACTTGTATTGTATATTATGTAATCTTGAGATACCATAGACACGTATACAATGTTTCGACCTATCATGTCGACACATCTATATATATTTCGGAACAACCATAGACACTCTATATGTGAATGTTGGAGTTAGCTATACAGGGTTGAGGTTGATTCCAAAATATATATAGTTTGAGTTGTGATCAATACTGAGATACGTATACACTGTGACAACCCGGAAATTTCCAACCAAATTTAAACTTTAATCTTTATATGTTTCCGACACGATAAGCAATATTTGTTAAGTTAAATTTCAAGAATTTTAAACTATGTTCATACATTCATTCAACCTCGACCAAGTTCCAACGATTCACGAACCATTAAACGAATATGATTATATATGTATATGTGTATATATATTATAACTTGAAACGTAAACAAAATATTAGATTAAATACTTTATATGATTGTATCTGTTTCAAAATGTTTATCAATGGAATTAGAAGATAAGATCAAATGATTGAATTATCAGATATATTGAATTATGATTACAAGTCTCTGTTGAAAGGCCCACGTTGATTTGAGAAATCTTTTCATTTTAACAATATTCGGAAAATGGTAAAGTGATTTATAAATATGAACAAATTGTCAATCATTGAGAACTAGACAAAGGATAGTGGAAGATTGAATCTCATAAAGACTCGATTGATCTATTTAGTTTCAAACGTACAAAAACGTTTTCAGTATAAAAAGAACTTTATTATTAAAACGTATATAACTTTTATAAATATCTAGAACCACTTTTGACAACTCATTACTTAACTAGTATGATAAAGATAACGATATTTATATTTTATTTTATTAAATATATATAACGATTTAAATTAATATTATATATATTTATACGCGTATTATACGTACATAGTTTTATACTTTTACTATACTTAAACTTTACATTTACTTTATTTTTACTTTACTTTAACTTTAATAATTCATACTCTAATAATTCACTTTAATAATTCATACTTTAATAATTCACTTTAATAATTCATACTTTAATAATTCACTTTAATAATTCATACTTTAATAATTCACTTTAATAATTCATACTTTAATAATTCACTTTAATAATTCAAAAATCTATTATAAATAGAATTCAATAGGTTTCATTATTTCATAGAAACTTGAAAATAGTTTTCTCTAAACTCTCTCAATCGATTTACATATATATATTTACTCCGTATTATCTCAAGATATTATTAGTATACATAAAATATTACGACGGAGTGCTGTCCGAGTGATTTCGAAGTTATTTTTTTCGAGTGGGATAAGATTAAGGAAATTATGGGTTATAGCTATGGAGGTGATTGAGTATGGTTTATGGGTATGCTCGTGAGGTCAATATAGTGTTTATCATCTCCGTTGCATTTACGTACCTTTCCTGCAATATTGAATCTCAATATTGATATGTGAGTACTCATAATTTAATTTTTACATACTAATAGTGTATCCCTGACTAGTGCTCGAGTATATAGGATTATGCATGCTTGTACTTTTGATATTGCCATTAGATAGGTTATGTTGATTCCTGAATTAGTTACATATACGATTGAGATAAGGTATAAGATATGCATGTCATTGGAAAGCTAGCGAAAAATAGTTGAATTTTGGTTTAAGAATCACTTGAATCCAAGTAATGGTTAGAAAGTTATGAAATAAACAAATTGCATAATTAATTTCGTAATTAAAATTGCTGATGATAATTAGTGAACTAATTTTTTGGGTTATAAAAAGTGATTATTTGGGTTCTACTCGTCGAGTAGATGAATTTTCATATAAAGCACGTCTCGTTTCGTTGAACGGTTGTCAAGTTATGGACAAAAGAAGTTTTGCAAATTTTGATGAAATGTCGAAACGGGAACTGAAATTCTCGCGGATCTGCGTTGTTTCATATATAAAAAAAAATACCACTGAATTCTTTGCTGTAAGGTCTAATAAACAACTCTAGCCGTTTGTCAATTCGAGTCTCGACGATTTTTCTAAAAATCATCAAAGTTGACAGTTTGGTCACATTTTAAAATTCTAAAAAGAGCTGAAACTTTTTTATTTAAAAATGTCAGTTTTGTATCAGTTGTCATGGTCGGCCTGATATGTGTTTACTCTTGCCAAAAATCATGTTATATATTTGTGGTAACGAGAATTTGCAGGCTTTGACCGTTTGTCAATACGAGTTTTGAGGAATTTTCTAAAAATCTCCAAAGCAGGCTACTCGGTCACTTTTGTAAATTTATTAAAGCTGAAAAATTAACTTTGAAACGCCGAAAACGCGTTGGCAACTACGAGTTGTCTAGGTTTAGTTTACTTCTGTAATATTTATGTTTAATTTTTTTGGTAATGTGTAACTTTTATCTTTGGCCGTTTATCAATCGGAGTTCCGATAATTTTTCTAAAAATAGCTGAAGTGGCCCGTTTAGTCATGTTTGACCGAAAATCATTTTTGTATAAGTTATTATATATTTGCATGCGACCTCATTTTTACTTTGACCTTTGACTTTTGACTTTAACCTTTGACTTTTGACTTTGAACTTTGACTTTTCCTCTTAACTTTTCAGTTAACTTTTTGTGTTGATTTTCTCTAAAAAAAAAAAAAAAAAAAAAAAAAAAAAAAACCTAAAATACTATTTTATGATTATGAAACCATTTGTGTTACGTTGTTTCACACGTCACCTTTTACTAGAATCTTAATTGAGCATGAGTAATATAACATGTTACTATACTGTAGAGTTAGACTCGAGCTATAGGATAGGATTACACTATGACCTGACCTAAATTGCTATACAAATATTGACCAACATATAAATATATATAATTAATATAGGTTCGTGAATCCGAGACCAACCTTGCACTTGTTCAATGACGTTATATGTATTTTTACTACGAAATACAGTATGGTGAGTTTCATTTGCCTTTTTACCCTTTATATTTTTGGGATGAGAATACATGCAGGTTTTATAAATGATTTACAAAATAGACACAAGTACGTGAAACTACATTCTATGGTTGAATTATCGAAATCGAATATGCCCCTTTTTATTAAGTCTGGTAATCTAAGAATTAGGGAACAGACACCCTAATTGACGCGAATCCTAAAGATAGATCTATCGGGCCTAACAAACCCCATCCAAAGTACCGGATGCTTTAGTACTTCGAAATTTATATCATGTCCGAAGGAGGATCCCGGAATGATAGGGGATATTCTTATATGCATATTGTTAATGTCGGTTACCAGGTGTTCACCATATGAATGATTATTTTTGTCTCTATGCATGGGACGTATATTTATGAGAAATGAAAATCTTGTGGTCTATTAAAATGATGGAAATAAATGATTATGATAAACTAATGAACTCACCAACCTTTTGGTTGACACTTTAAAGCATGTTTATTCTCAGGTGTTAAAGAAATCTTCCGCTGTGCATTTGCTCATTTTAAAGATATTACTTGGAGTCTTTCATAGCATATTTCGAAGAACGTTGCATTCGAGTCATTGAGTTCATCAAAGATTATTATTAAATCAATTTATAGTTGGATAGTGGATATTATGAAATGGTATGCATGCCTATCAATTTTCGATGTAAAGAAAGATTGTCTTTTAAAAACGAATGCAATGTTTGTAAAATGTATCATATAGAGGTCAAATACCGCAATGTAATCAACTATTGTGAATCGTTTATAATGTATATGAACGGGTCCTTTCAGTTGGTATCAGAGCGGTGGTCTTAGCGAACCAGGTCTGCATTAGTGTGTCTAATAGATAAGTCGATAGGATGCATTAGTGAGTCTGGACTTCGACCGTGTCTGCATGTCAATAGTTTTGCTTATCATTTTGTGTCAAAAATTAACTACTTATCATCCTCAGGAAATTACCTGCTTATCATTTTTAGTCTAAGACACGTCTTGCTGCATTGATTGCATGAATAGTGTATAGACAAAAATTCATATCTTAGCGTATCTGCTAAATCATATCTTATCGTATCTATTACTGTAAACGTTGCCTGATATATCCCGTAAATTCCTCCGTAATTTACGAAATCTTTTGTTCTATATATATGGATATTCTATGTAATTAGAATACCATCTGATAACCGAAAATCATTTCATATCGAGAAAAAAAAAATCCTTATTCAATCGTACGAAATGGAATTCATCATTAATTCAAGTTCCTCGGATTTCAAAATGGAATCCCACTCCAGCTCCGAAAGCAGTGTGACCGGAATAGATCAACCAATCAGTCATCACCTATTCTGGATGAATTGGGGATGGGTTCGTAGCCTCCTCAATCATTGGAGACAAGAAGAAGGTGATCCCTTCCATCCACCACATTGCCCTCTTGACGAAGAACCTGAAGCACTTACCGACGAACCTGTCCGAAACACCATTTTCTCGCTCATTTCCAGAGTATCTCGTCACGATTATATATTACATCAAATTTTAGATTTTATTTATCCGCTCGTCCGAACCGACAATCACCCCGGTGTAATAGAAGAAGTCAACGAGCTTCGCGCTCGGGTAGTGGCTTTGGAGAATATGGTGCAGAGATTACAAACACCAGCAGCAGCATCAGCAGCATAACCAGTAACACCATCATCAACGCCAATAGTACCATTACCACCCCAACCACAACCACGTCGTAAACCTCAACTTTACACTCTATCCCACGAGCACCAATGTCA
This sequence comes from Rutidosis leptorrhynchoides, assembly GCF_046630445.1. Lineage (NCBI taxonomy): Eukaryota > Viridiplantae > Streptophyta > Magnoliopsida > Asterales > Asteraceae > Rutidosis > Rutidosis leptorrhynchoides. The sequence continues at coordinate 263,442,796 of NC_092335.1, forward strand.
TACGCCATGTAGATACCAAGGAATACCAACAACAATAACCGACGAAGTATTAATTCATAACTTCATTGGAGAAACATTCCGCGAAGATTATGTAATCTCTAAAGTCTTAGAGATTATCTAATCTAGCCCTAACCATAAATCAGTTAAGCGAACCAAAATGATAGAAGGAAGAGTAGAAACCCTGACAAAAATGGTGTGTGATTAACAAGCTAAACTTGTTTTACCAACAGCATCAACAGTACCGTCAGCGTCACTAGCATCATCAGTACAGTCAACATCAGAATCAACAACACCTATAACATCACAAACTCCGTCAGCTCAAGAATCACTATGGACATCATTACGAATCAATAACCCGTATATTGTATCAACGAGTTATGAAGAATTAACTCATTCCCTTTGAAGAAATTATATGTATATTTTATATATTTTGAAATAAAAATAAATCTTTCCGTGCTAAGCTATTGTGTGTGAATCTTAACTACTCGGTTAACTCATATTACAAATATGCAATAATGTACGTCCTTAGGCCGCAACTTAACCAGCGTTAACTACAATCTCTATCGCAATTCAACAAATTCCAATTCATAATAAATCAAGTATATATTTGATTTTACACTTTCATCATCGAAGTACCCGAAACTTTTCAGATAACATCATTCGTACTTTGCGAAATTCACAAGAATTTCACGAACCGAACATCATACATCAACAAATAACGAAGTATTGATTCATAATTTCAATGTCATTAAAGAAATACTGCGTAAAAGTTATGTACTTTTTAAAGCCTTTAGGGATTATTTAATTCTAGTTTCAACCGTAAATCAAATGAGTTTAATTTAACATTAACTCATTAAATCTATGTTACATCTGAAGAAAATATACATATATATATTTTCATAAAGACTGTAATAAAATTCTTTTGTACAAAATATTAATTGTGAAATTTTTTTTAACGGGTAGGTAATACCCGAGAGATATATAAATTCACAATTAATATATTACATTCTTCGAATCTGATTCAGCAAATCATCCATTATACTCCCTACTTTCACAACAATATACATTCTTTTATAGAAATCAAAACAACCATACTCATTCAAAATTTAATTACATATTCTGATTTTGAAATCTCAAAATTCAACTTGAGATATGACCAAAATCATCACTCTTAGATCCTTACATCTTTCACAAGCTATATTTTGACTTCAAAACTATGTTAGAACATCAAATGTATGTTAACGATTACAATCTGTGTTCAAACCCTTCGAAAATTTCTGAAGACACTTCGAATGATGAGCAATCGAGATGATGATCCAACCACATGTTACCCACAGTTATGTACCTGAAAAACTCTTGAAACCAAAGTAAAAGTTTAAACAACGTATTCGCGTCAGATTCTCTAGCATTTATTAGCACAAATAACTTTGCGACTTCTATTCAAAGTAGCCAGTTTTGTCACAGCTCCAGCAAGTCAACTTCGACTTTTTAGTCAGACTAACCTTATTATAACCTTGAGATATACACCATCGTTACCAGGGAACCTTTTACATTCCACCACATTATTAACAGATGTATCAACAACTTCATTACCCTTTGACTTTAGCCTCTCCAAAAAGTCATTATAATTATTCATTGAAACCCCATCATTTACTCATTCGCATCTTGTAATGAGAATTTCCATACGAATCATTGGGAATTAGCAATCAGTATTTTGAAATCTCGCAGCATGTCTGCGCCAACAGTTATATGTGTATATATAACGTCTATCTTCTGGACTTAATTTGAATGTGAAGATTCTGAAAAACACTTCGAACTACGAATTGGTTCTCCGAAAATGGAAAAATACTGATGAAGCAGCAAAAAAAAAAAAAAAACTATAAACGACCTTAACAGTAAAAGTTTGATGATAATGAATAGGTGTGCTGGCAAAGCGCAAAAAAAAAAAAGAGAAGTCTTGGAACTGGAAAACGGATTGAGCAAAGTAGGAAGGAGGCTGTGGAAAAATTACAAAGACTGAACCTGACTTCAAAGGATCCAAATAATTCAGTATCTGCTGAAGTCATTAACGAATACCTTACTCCTGACTCTAAACCCCTGCGGACAATATTCTTCATCATCCTCTGATATTAGAAATTCTAAAATATCATCATATCTTTCATTATAAATATCCTCCATATTTCTGAAGATATTAATTTTTCTTATTTGAAATCATTTACCTCTTCGCGCTATCTGTATTACATCATAAAAGAAACTATTTTAGTTTCTAAATTCTGAAACATTCAAGTTTAAAATAGGAATATTTTGAAGTAATGTTGGGAACTGAAGCATGAATTAGTATAATATAATGACACTTGATCAATGTGATTATATTACAGTAAGTCATGCTGAGTTTCTAAATGGAACGTGATGATTCACAGATCATAACATCAGCATGTGCCATGTTATACGACTCTTGTATTCTATTTAACCTCTAAAATATCAAGAAAATATTTCTTGATGATTCGGCCTTTTCCAAGGTATTTTAGTAATTTGACAAGTCAAGATCGTGCCACTACAATTTCCTTCCTAGAACATTAACAATGTTCATTTCAAAATTCGTATCTGTGAATTCTGGACCATTACAAGCGGTGCTTAATCGCAAGAAGAAGAAACGAAAGGACAAAACTTCGAAATAGAAATTGTGGTATAAATTGCAGCAAATAAAAGAGAGCATTAACTGTGAATGATAATGATTATAGAAGACAGAAGCAGAGACTTTGAAATATAAGAAAACATATAAAGCCCAACGACAAACCAGAAATTATAAACCATATATATCGATGCATATAGCAATATAAAGACACGGGAGAACTAGGAACACTATAAACCCAAGAGTATAGTAGAAGTAAATAGATTCTTCTGGCGGTAGATGAAAAAAAAGAAGAATGAACGATATGAAAGTTAGAAGTATATCGAGAATCAGAACTGGATGGAGCATATTGATGAATACTTTAAAATATGAGTTGAGGGGGAAAGAATAGAAGGTGATGAAACATGACTAGGAACTTAGAAATCAACAGATTTAACTCACACAATGGCAGAATAAGTGAATCAAACCCTCTAGTGAATAGGTTAAGTTTTTTTTTTTGATTAATTTAGTCAAACCACAACTAAATCAAGTGTGATTAGATCAACACCTAGAGCTATTATTCACCACCTGGGTGATTTGGACTGAGAGAGAATCGAAGGAGCTCACTAGATCTGAGTGTGTGTAACAAATGAGAGGCTTAACCTAAAATGAAGAACATAAGACTTTATATACCCCTGCTGTTGACACACCCATACGATTCATTCATCACACGTACGAGTTGGCTTCATCAACTGTACGGGTGATCACTCACTCGTGTCTTATCATTTAGGTTGTAATTGTGACTTAGCTCAGCATCAACCATGCGTATGAGCCTGTCAGCCGTACTAGTGAGGCTTCACTCGTACATCTGACTAAGTCTAACATAGTCAAACATCTAAATCTCGTTCCTGTAGTTCCTGTAACCACATACAACCACGGATAGGATAATAACGAGCAATCATGGTGGCCTGTAAACTGTTGTACCTGCAATGGACGTGGGTAGATGTCTAGGGACTTGCATAAAATGCATCAACAGATGGTGTGAGTTGTAAGGAAATGAAGGAGGTGAATTTATAAGAAAATCTCCGACAGAACAATTAAAATGGACGATCGCATTTAAAGCGGATCCTAATTCCCTTGATTACCGAAGAGTCAAATCTTATTAAGAAGATTTTCTTCAAATCCCTTAAAATCTAGGAATCAATCATATCTACGTCAAATGATAAGATGAATCTACACTTACTCATTTCACTCTTCTATGTTAGCTTCATTCGTACTCTTCATATAAATAGATTGTTTATCTAAATTATTCGCTGATGATAAAACTCTAATTTTCAGCCCGTATGCATCATGATAACATACTTATTATCATTCACGACCTTTCCACTCAAATTTCGGGACGAAATTTCTTTAACGGGTAGGTACTGTGACAACCCGGAAATTTCCAACCAAATTTAAACTTTAATCTTTATATGTTTCCGACACGATAAGCAATATTTGTTAAGTTAAATTTCAAGAATTTTAAACTATGTTCATACATTCATTCAACCTCGACCAAGTTCCAACGATTCACGAACCATTAAACGAATATGATTATATATGTATATGTGTATATATATTATAACTTGAAACGTAAACAAAATATTAGATTAAATACTTTATATGATTGTATCTGTTTCAAAATGTTTATCAATGGAATTAGAAGATAAGATCAAATGATTGAATTATCAGATATATTGAATTATGATTACAAGTCTCTGTTGAAAGGCCCACGTTGATTTGAGAAATCTTTTCATTTTAACAATATTCGGAAAATGGTAAAGTGATTTATAAATATGAACAAATTGTCAATCATTGAGAACTAGACAAAGGATAGTGGAAGATTGAATCTCATAAAGACTCGATTGATCTATTTAGTTTCAAACGTACAAAAACGTTTTCAGTATAAAAAGAACTTTATTATTAAAACGTATATAACTTTTATAAATATCTAGAACCACTTTTGACAACTCATTACTTAACTAGTATGATAAAGATAACGATATTTATATTTTATTTTATTAAATATATATAACGATTTAAATTAATATTATATATATTTATACGCGTATTATACGTACATAGTTTTATACTTTTACTATACTTAAACTTTACATTTACTTTATTTTTACTTTACTTTAACTTTAATAATTCATACTCTAATAATTCACTTTAATAATTCATACTTTAATAATTCACTTTAATAATTCATACTTTAATAATTCACTTTAATAATTCATACTTTAATAATTCACTTTAATAATTCATACTTTAATAATTCACTTTAATAATTCAAAAATCTATTATAAATAGAATTCAATAGGTTTCATTATTTCATAGAAACTTGAAAATAGTTTTCTCTAAACTCTCTCAATCGATTTACATATATATATTTACTCCGTATTATCTCAAGATATTATTAGTATACATAAAATATTACGACGGAGTGCTGTCCGAGTGATTTCGAAGTTATTTTTTTCGAGTGGGATAAGATTAAGGAAATTATGGGTTATAGCTATGGAGGTGATTGAGTATGGTTTATGGGTATGCTCGTGAGGTCAATATAGTGTTTATCATCTCCGTTGCATTTACGTACCTTTCCTGCAATATTGAATCTCAATATTGATATGTGAGTACTCATAATTTAATTTTTACATACTAATAGTGTATCCCTGACTAGTGCTCGAGTATATAGGATTATGCATGCTTGTACTTTTGATATTGCCATTAGATAGGTTATGTTGATTCCTGAATTAGTTACATATACGATTGAGATAAGGTATAAGATATGCATGTCATTGGAAAGCTAGCGAAAAATAGTTGAATTTTGGTTTAAGAATCACTTGAATCCAAGTAATGGTTAGAAAGTTATGAAATAAACAAATTGCATAATTAATTTCGTAATTAAAATTGCTGATGATAATTAGTGAACTAATTTTTTGGGTTATAAAAAGTGATTATTTGGGTTCTACTCGTCGAGTAGATGAATTTTCATATAAAGCACGTCTCGTTTCGTTGAACGGTTGTCAAGTTATGGACAAAAGAAGTTTTGCAAATTTTGATGAAATGTCGAAACGGGAACTGAAATTCTCGCGGATCTGCGTTGTTTCATATATAAAAAAAAATACCACTGAATTCTTTGCTGTAAGTTCTAATAAACAACTCTAGCCGTTTGTCAATTCGAGTCTCGACGATTTTTCTAAAAATCATCAAAGTTGACAGTTTGGTCACATTTTAAAATTCTAAAAAGAGCTGAAACTTTTTTATTTAAAAATGTCAGTTTTGTATCAGTTGTCATGGTCGGCCTGATATGTGTTTACTCTTGCCAAAAATCATGTTATATATTTGTGGTAACGAGAATTTGCAGGCTTTGACCGTTTGTCAATACGAGTTTTGAGGAATTTTCTAAAAATCTCCAAAGCAGGCTACTCGGTCACTTTTGTAAATTTATTAAAGCTGAAAAATTAACTTTGAAACGCCGAAAACGCGTTGGCAACTACGAGTTGTCTAGGTTTAGTTTACTTCTGTAATATTTATGTTTAATTTTTTTGGTAATGTGTAACTTTTATCTTTGGCCGTTTATCAATCGGAGTTCCGATAATTTTTCTAAAAATAGCTGAAGTGGCCCGTTTAGTCATGTTTGACCGAAAATCATTTTTGTATAAGTTATTATATATTTGCATGCGACCTCATTTTTACTTTGACCTTTGACTTTTGACTTTAACCTTTGACTTTTGACTTTGAACTTTGACTTTTCCTCTTAACTTTTCAGTTAACTTTTTGTGTTGATTTTCTCTAAAAAAAAAAAAAAAAAAAAAAAAAAAACCTAAAATACTATTTTATGATTATGAAACCATTTGTGTTACGTTGTTTCACACGTCACCTTTTACTAGAATCTTAATTGAGCATGAGTAATATAACATGTTACTATACTGTAGAGTTAGACTCGAGCTATAGGATAGGATTACACTATGACCTGACCTAAATTGCTATACAAATATTGACCAACATATAAATATATATAATTAATATAGGTTCGTGAATCCGAGACCAACCTTGCACTTGTTCAATGACGTTATATGTATTTTTACTACGAAATACAGTATGGTGAGTTTCATTTGCCTTTTTACCCTTTATATTTTTGGGATGAGAATACATGCAGGTTTTATAAATGATTTACAAAATAGACACAAGTACGTGAAACTACATTCTATGGTTGAATTATCGAAATCGAATATGCCCCTTTTTATTAAGTCTGGTAATCTAAGAATTAGGGAACAGACACCCTAATTGACGCGAATCCTAAAGATAGATCTATCGGGCCTAACAAACCCCATCCAAAGTACCGGATGCTTTAGTACTTCGAAATTTATATCATGTCCGAAGGAGGATCCCGGAATGATAGGGGATATTCTTATATGCATATTGTTAATGTCGGTTACCAGGTGTTCACCATATGAATGATTATTTTTGTCTCTATGCATGGGACGTATATTTATGAGAAATGAAAATCTTGTGGTCTATTAAAATGATGGAAATAAATGATTATGATAAACTAATGAACTCACCAACCTTTTGGTTGACACTTTAAAGCATGTTTATTCTCAGGTGTTAAAGAAATCTTCCGCTGTGCATTTGCTCATTTTAAAGATATTACTTGGAGTCTTTCATAGCATATTTCGAAGAACGTTGCATTCGAGTCATTGAGTTCATCAAAGATTATTATTAAATCAATTTATAGTTGGATAGTGGATATTATGAAATGGTATGCATGCCTATCAATTTTCGATGTAAAGAAAGATTGTCTTTTAAAAACGAATGCAATGTTTGTAAAATGTATCATATATAGGTCAAATACCGCAATGTAATCAACTATTGTGAATCGTTTATAATGTATATGAACGGGTCCTTTCATACACTGGGTCGTGGATTGATTCAAGATAATATTTATCGATTTATTTCTGTACATCTAACTGTGGACAACTAGTTATAGGTTACTAACGAGGACAGCTGACTTAATAAACTTAAAACATCAAAATATATTAAAAGTGTTGTAAATATATTTTGAACATACTTTAATATATATGTATATATTGTTATAGGTTCGTGAATCAACAGTGGCCAAGTCTTACTTCCCGACGAAGTAAAAATCTGTGAAAGTGAGTTATAGTCCCACTTTTAAAATCTAATATTTTTGGGATGAGAATACATGCAGGTTTTATAAATGATTTACAAAATAGACACAAGTACGTGAAACTACATTCTATGGTTGAATTATCGAAATCGAATATGCCCTTTTTTATTAAGTCTGGTAATCTAAGAATTAGGGAACAGACACCCTAATTGACGCGAATCCTAAAGATAGATCTATTGGGCCTAACAAACCCCATCCAAAGTACCGGATGCTTTAGTACTTCGAAATTTATATCATATCCGAAGGGTGTCCCGGAATGATGGGGATATTCTTATATATGCATCTTGTTATTGTCGGTTACCAGGTGTTCACCATATGAATGATTTTTATCTCTATGTATGGAATGTGTATTGAAATATGAAATCTTGTGGTCTATTGTTACGATTTGATATATATAGGTTAAACCTATAACTCACCAACATTTTTGTTGACGTTTAAAGCATGTTTATTCTCAGGTGAATATTAAGAGCTTCCGCTGTTGCATACTAAAATAAGGACAAGATTTGGAGTCCATGTTTGTATGATATTGTGTAAAAACTGCATTCAAGAAACTGATTTCGATGTAACATATTTGTATTGTAAACCATTATGTAATGGTCGTGTGTAAACAGGATATTTTAGATTATCATTATTTGATAATCTACGTAAAGCTTTTTAAACCTTTATTTATGAAATAAAGGTTATGGTTTGTTTTAAAAAGGAATGCAGTCTTTGAAAAACGTCTCATATAGAGGTCAAAACCTCGCAACGAAATCAATTAATATGGAACGTTTTTAATCAATAAGAACGGGACATTTCAAATAGTATCTCGTAGCATAATATGAACTCATTTATAAAAGCTTTTTCTTCATATTAGCGTTTTATAATTTTAAATTCGGGTACTACCTACCCGTTAAGTTCATACTTAGCAGCTAATATACAATTCAACTACTACAATTCCATATGAAAATTTGATTATAATAATATATCACATACAAATATTCTTCAAACTTACAACTTCGCTATATTACATATAACATGAAATATAGTACACTATGATACAGGACAGTTTTGAAGATAAATCTAGTTAATACGCAAGTTGTTCAGCAAAGGAAATAAAGACACGTAATTCATAAGTCCAGAAACAAGTCATGCATTCTGGTTTTACTAAGACGACTTCCCATCCTTGGTCTTGTGAAAAATAACCGTTATGACCATTAGCTAGGCAGCATGTTGTAATGTCGTCAAAAGGATGAGGGTTTCGTAATGTCCAACAGCCCCGTAATAATCTAAAAATCTTGTTTCGCACCCCAACTACTGAATCTGTCACTTGTGGGAAGGTTTTATTTAAAAGTTGCAATCCGATGTTCTTTTTCTCACTTTGGTAAGAAGCAAACATCACTAACCCGTAAGCATAACATGCTTCTTTATGTTGCATGTTAGAAGCTCTTTCTAATTCACAAAATCCTATGTTGGGATATGTTGAGTCAAAATAGGTTCTTAACCCGTAGCGTAAAATTGCATTTGGGTTCCCCGCATTTAACGCTTTAAAGAAAACACGGCGTAACTTACGGTCTCCCCAATGTGATATACCCCACCTATCAAAGGAAAGCCTTTTATAAACTAAGGCATTTCTGGAAAGTCTTTCAAATGTTTGACAAGTTAATTTTGCCATAACTAAATGTGCTGATGAATTCTGACCGACTCTAGACAAGATTTCCTCAATCATATCCTCTGGTAGGTCTTCTAAAATATTCGGCTGTCTACCCTTAACGTCCATTTTGTTTTTATACTGTAAAATAGACAAGGATTAGATTCGTAAAAGATAATTAACAAACAATACAAGCAATTTTTACATAGAACATAAAAGTACAAGAACACTACAATACATATAATACACAACATGATTACCACCTTCTAATCTGAATCACTGGTTTCTTCTTCTTCGGACTTGGTTCATTTTCCTAATTTTCTAGGAATATATGGTGTTCCTCTAATACGAGCCGTCATTTTCCATAATGGTTTAGAAGAACCTGGTGGTTTAGAGGTTCCCGGGTCATTGTTACATTTTAGGAAATACGGATGTTGTCGATACATATAAAGTTCATCGGGGTTGGAATTGGGTTTCTCTATTTTTATACCTTTTCCCTTATTATTTTCTTTCGCTTTATTAAATTGGGTCGAGGTAATTTCTATAACATCATCGGAATCCTCATCGGGATCTGATTCATCGGAAAATTGGTAATCTTCCCAATATTTTGCTTCCTCAGCGGAAACACCATTGACCATAATTAACTTTGGTCCGTTGGTTGAGGATTTTCTTTTATTTAATCGATTTACTATAGGTATCAATATTTCCTCCTCCGGAACCTCTTCTTCTTCTGGTTCCTCCTCTTCCGATTCATCCTCTTCCGGTTCCTCTTCTTCCGGTTCCTCCTCTTCCGGTTCCTCCTCTTCTGGTTCCTCTTCGGGAATTTGTGAATCTTCCCAAAATATATTCGACTCTTCATTATTATTAGATGAATCAATAAGATTTGTACTAGAGGTAGACATCTATCACACAATATCAAACACGTTAAGAGATTAATATATCACATAATATTTACATGTTAATAATATATAGTTTCCAACAAAAAAAAAATGTTAAGCAATCGTTTTTGAAGAAAAACACGGTCGAAGTCCAGACTCACTAATTCATCCTAACAAACTCGGTAAGACACACTAATGCAATTTTCTGATTCTCTAAGACCAACGCTCGGATACCAACTGAAATGTCCCGTTCATATTGATTATAAACGTTCCATATTAATTGATTTCGTCGCGAGATTTTGACCACTAAATGAGACGTTTTTCAAAGACTGCATTCATTTTTAAAACAACCATAACCTTTATTTTATCGATAAAGGTTTAAAAGCATTACGTAGATTATCAAATAATGATAATCTAAAATATACCGTTTACACACGACCTAATAGTTTACAATAAGAATATATTACATCAAAAATAAGTTTCTTGAATGCAGTTCTTACATAATATCATACAAGCATGGACTCCAAATCTTGTCCTTATTTTAGTATGCAACAGCGGAAGCTCTTAATAATCACCTGAGAATAAACATGCTTAAAACGTCAACAAAAATGTTGGTGAGTTATAGGTTTAACCTATATATTATCAAATCATAATAATAGACCACAAGATTTCATATTTCAATATACATCCCATACATAGAGATAAAAATCATTTATATGGTGAACACCTGGTAACTGACATTAACAAGATGCATATATAAGAATATCCCCATCATTCTGGGACACCCTTCGGATATGATATAAATTTCGAAGTACTAAAGCATCCGGTACTTTGGATGGGGTCTGTTAGGCCCAATAGATCTATCTTTAGGATTCACGTCAATTAGGGTGTCTGTTCCCTAATTCTTAGATTACCAATCTTAATAAAAAGGGGTATATTCGATTTCAATAATTCAACCATAGAATGTAGTTTCATGTACTTGTGTCTATTTTGTAAATTATTTATAAAACCTGCATGTATTCTCATCCCAAAAATATTAGATTTTAAAAGTGGGACTATAACTCACTTTCACAGATTTTTACTTCGTCGGAAAGTAAGACTTGGCCACTGGTCGATTCACGAACTTATAACAAATATGTACATATATATCAAAGTATGTTCAAAATATATTTACAACATTTTTAATACGTTTTACTGTTTCAAGTTTATTAAGTCAGATGTCCTTGTTAGTAACCTACAACTAGTTGTCCATAATTAGATGTACAGAAATAAATCGATATATATTTTCTTGAATCAATCCACGACCCAGTGTATACATCTCAGGCTAGATCACAACTCAAACTATATATATTTTTGGAATCAACCTCAACCCTGTATAGCTAACTCCAACATTACTGCATATAGAGTATCTATGGTTGTTCCAAATAATATATATAGATGGGTCGATATGATATGTCAAAACATTTGCTTACGTGTCTATGGTATCCCAAGATTACATAATATATTAGAATACATGTATAATACAATATAAGTTAGCTAGGATATGATTAATATAGATTTGTTACCAATTTTCACGTAGCTACAACAAGCAAAAATAACCAATCTTGTTTTACCCATAACTTCTTCATTTTAAATCCGTTTTGAGTTAATCAAATTGCTATGGTTTTATATTGAACTTAACTTTATGAATCTATACAGAAAAAGTATAATTTTATAGTCAGAATTATAGGTTACAAGTCATTTTTGTAAAAGTAATCATTTCAGTCGAAAGAACGACGTCTAGATGACCATTTTGGAAAACATACTTCCACTTTGAGTTTAACCATGATTTTTGGATATAGTTTCATGTTCATAAGAAAAATCATTTTCTTATAAGAACAACTTTTAAATCAAAGTTTATCATAGTTTTTAATTATCCAAACCAAAACAGCCCCCGGTTTCACTACGACGGCGTATATCTGATTTTATGGTGTTCATCGTGTTTCCAGGTTTTAAATCATTAAGTTAGCATATCATATAGATATAGAACATGTGTTTAGTTGATTTTAAAAGTCAAGTTAGAAGGATTAACTTTTGTTTGCGAACAAGTTTAGAATTAACTAAACTATGTTCTAGTGATTACAAGTTTAAACCTTCGAATAAGATAGCTTTATATGTATGAATCGAATGATGTTATGAACATCATTACTACCTCAAGTTTTCTGGATAAAACCACTGGAAATGAGAAAAATGGATCTAGCTTCAAAGGATCCTTGGATGACTTGAAAGTTCTTGAAACAGAATCAGGACACGAAAACAGTTCAAGTAAGATTTTCACTCAAAATAAGATTGTTATAGTTGTAGAAATTGAATCAAAGTTTGAATATGAATATTACCTTAAATTAGAAAGATAACCTACTGTAAATAACAAAGGTTCCTTGATCTTAGATGATTACTTGGAATGGATTAGAAAGCTTGGAAGTAGACTTGCAAACTTGGAAGTATTCTTGATTTTTATGAAACTATACTTATGGAATTTATGAAGAACACTTAGAACTTGAAGATATAACTTGAGAGAGATCACTTAGATGGAGAAAATTGAAGAATAAAAGTGTTTGTAGGTGTTTTTGGTCGTTGGTATATGGATTAGATATAAAGGATGTGTAATTTTGTTTTCATGTAAATAAGTCATGAATGATTACTCATATTTTTGTAATTTTATGAGATATTTCATGCTAGTTGCCAAATGATGGTTCCCACATGTGTTAGGTGACTCACATGGGCTGCTAAGATCTGATCATTGGAGTATATATACCAATAGTACATACATCTAAAAGTTGTGTATTGTACGAGTACGAATACGGGTGCATACGAGTAGAATTGTTGATGAAACTGAACGAGGATGTAATTGTAAGAATTTTTGTTAAGTAGAAGTATTTTGATATGTGTCTTGAAGTCTTTCAAAAGTGTAAGAATACATATCAAAACACAACATGTATATACATTCTAATGGAGTCGTTAAGTCTTCGTTAGTCGTTACATGTAAGTGTTGTTTTGAAACCTTTAAGTTAACGATCTCAATTAATGTTGTTAACTCAATGTTTATTATATCAAATGAGATGTTAAATTATTATATTATCATGATATTATGATGTATGAATATCTCTTAATATGATATATACATTAAAATATCGTTACAACGATAATCGTTACATATAAGTCTCGTTTCGTAATTCTTGGGTTAGTAGTCTTGTTTTTACATATGTAGTTCATTGTTAACACACTTAATGATATATTTAAATATCATTTTATCATGTTAAATATAGTGTATCAATATCTTAATATGATATATATGTATTTAGTAGACGTTATCATAACGATAATCGTTATATATATCATTTCGAGTTTCTTAACTTAGTAATCTCATTTCTTATGTATATCACACATTGTTAATATACTTAGTGCGATACTTACTCATCATAATATTATTTCAACCACATATATATGTCTATATATATACCACAACATGTAGTTTTTACAATTTTGTAACGTTCGTGAATCGCCGGTCAACATGGGTGATCAATTGTCTATATGAAACTTATTTCATTTAATCAAGTCTTAACAAGTTTGATTGCTTAACACGTTGGAAACATTTAGTCATGTAAATATCAATCTCAATTAATATATATAAACATGGAAAAGTTCGGGTCACTACACTAATAACAAGAAGAAGTATAGGAATCCACCTTTAAAGTGCACAAAATGTAATTTGCTTGGACATACTGTTGATAGATGTTATGAAATAATATGATATCATCTAGGCTATATTAAGAAACCATTTAATCAAGGTGCTCCTAGATTTAAAAGCAATAATTGTGTTTCTGATAAAAATGATTATAGTTCTTCTGTTCAGTTGACTAATGAACAAATTATGAAGTTTTTAAGTCTTGTTGATGATAAACCTGTGTCCCATCATACCAATGCCAATATGGCAGGTAGGTTTCAAAACCACAATGTATTTTTCAATTCCAACTTTAATAAGTTTTTCTCTTCAAATTGTATTCATATGAATCAACCTTTGTCTAAAGGTTAGATCATTGATTATGGAGCTAACCAGCACATGGTTTCGAATTCTCAAAAACTTAATGATGTTATTGATGTGAGTGATTTAAATTTAACTGTTAATCACCCTAATGGTACTGTGGCTAAGATTTTACAAATGGGAAATATGAAACTTTCTGATAAAATTGAATTACATGATGTGCTTGTTATACCTCAGTACAATGTTAGTTTACTTTTTGTAAATAAACTTTTTATTGTAAGTTTTGATGTTAAAAAGTGTTACATACATGATTTGATTCAAAAAAGATTGATGGGGACTGGTAGTGAAAGTGGTGGTCTTTATTTTTTTGATGATTGTCTGAATAGTAAGTAGATTAGTGATTAGTTATAATATGTCTGTGCATAATATGTCTAAACAAAAAATTTGGCATTTTAGACTTGGTCATCCTGCAGATCAAGTCTTGTCCATTTTAGGAGAAAATCTTGGTTTTAATAAAGTTAACAGTAGTGATCCTTGTGACATATGTCATCTTGCTAAGCAAACTAGAGAACCTTTTCCTTTAAGTGTAATGGTGTATCCTAGGGGATACACGCATAAAAAACCATTTTCATACAGAAAAATAGATCAAAGAGTACAAAAGATAATAATATTTGGCAGTTTTTATCATTTGCCACCCTGCAGGCAGCTTCTATGCTTAAGCCCTTTTACTAAGCGTGTGAGCGGCACGCAATCACGTCAGCACACGCCATCGACCTTCTGGATACTTAGCGTAACAGAACTATTCAGCGATTGACACGTGTATCTCGAGAACTTCGGACATTCTACGCCTATAAATAGACCCCTGCGTCACCACATTTCAGAAGAGAACTTAAGTCAGAGAGAAGTACACTTTCTCTCTCACACAGTTCTTTCTCACTCTAAAAGCACATTAACCGCTTAGCAACAGAACGCTATACGGATCAATAATAAATTGATCCTCAGATTGATTGAGGCCACCCCACGAATCTCTCATCCGTGTTCCGAGTCTGCAGGGATTATTTCTCGAGAGCAAACATCAATCAACATACCATCATTGTACTCTAGGTGGATAGTGTCCTGTACTGGTACCTTACACCCGCTATACGAAAAAGCGTACCAACAAATGGCGCCATCCGTTTCAAAGATCAGCAAGAATACCAAGAGCATGAAGGCAACTGAAACAACCTCAGCAAAAGCAGCGCTCGAACCTATTAACGAAAACATCATTGAGAATATACCAGTGGATCAGCTAACCCTTGAAGAAACTTCAATCGAAGAAGAAGATCAACCCAATATTGGTGCAACATAAGAGATTGTGCATGACACCATACCGCGATTGAAGAAACCATTGATGGAAAGTTCCATTGGCGGAATGTGGAAGGCCAGACAAGGAACACACAATGTTTCTTTTAAGAGAACAGCTGATGTGAATGTTAAGCACAACAACAACAAAGGAAAGTCAATTTCAAAATCGCAATTGTTCAAGCTATTCAATCAGTTGAATACTTTTGAGACGACCCGACCCAATCCATAGGGACGAATACAATAACATATGATAACATTGCGAGGTACTTGACCTCTATATGATACATTTTACAAACGTTGCATTTATTCTTAAAAGGCAAACTATCATTACATCAATATTTGACATTTTCGTCTAACATTTCATAATATCCAAATGACCTAATCTGTCATTTACTTATTTATATTCTCTATTGAACTCCAATGACTCGAATGCAACGTCTTTGTATCATGGCTTAAAAGGTCCCAAGTAGTATCCTTAACATGAGCTAATGCACAGCGGAAGACTTAATTCATACCTGAGAATAACATGCTTTAAAACGTCAACATAAAGTTGGTGAGATATATAGGTTTCATGCTAGCAGCGTTATAACAATGGAACACAAGATTTCATATATAAACATTTTAATAAAAATATTCTAAGTGGTTGAGCACTTGGTAACCATACTTAACATTTAATCACGTCGCATATTCCCTTTATTATGAAATTTTACTACACCGTACCAAGGTGTAGTCACGAAACGAAGTACTGTGCAACCGTTGAATACTGGTCGTCCAGTCCGGTTGGGGTTGTCAGGCCCGATAGATCTATCAACAGGATTCGCGTTTACAATACCGCTGTAAATATTAGTTACCAAGCTACAGGGAAGTATGCCAGTGGTACAACTCAACGTAGAATATATTTTTCAGTTACTTGTGTCCATAGCGTAAAACATAAAATACATGTATTCTCATCCCGAAATATTTAGAGTTTAAAAGTGGGACTATATACTCACTTTTGTCTTGAAGATATGTAATTTCGACTTGGTCTCCGATTGATATCACGAACCTATCCATATATAATATATCAATACCTTTTCTTTTTAAACAATCGTCACATATATATACTTATAATACTTTTAATACTTTTAATAATTCCTTAGTCTGTAGTTAGCAGTCCGATGTTAGTAATTCAATTTTAATGGTTCATATTTAGTTGTTTAATAAACCCCCAATGAAATAAATAAAACCCCCATCGTATATGTATTGGTCGAGATTAATCTTGACCCATGGTACCGGTGTTGTCAAATGACGTGTTGCGTACATAAAGTACCGGTGTTGTCAAATGACGTGTTGCGTACAATCATGGGATCTTATGATTAATCTTCTCGTATTGTTTACGGGTGATCCTGAACCATATAAAATTAAATTATGAGTACATATGTATAAAATATCATGTTACTTTAGGAAGATGTGATTTATTTAATTTTCTCCAATTATTTTCGTGGCTAAACTAGTCTTGGATATCCGATTTTGTTTTGGTCATAATTTCTTCGTTACAACTCCGTTTTCGTTGATTCAACTTTCCACTTCCTTGGATCGAGTCCCTCTTTAAGAATATGAACTGTAAATACCTTAGTTTGTATTCGAAATCATAGGTCATAGGTCAAATTTTGGTGAAACTTATGAAGTTAATCATTTTTGTTACAAAAACATCATTTAATGACCATTTTTCTAAAAATACTTATACTATGAATTAAATCATGAAATTTTTATGTATTAACATATTCATAAGAAATATCATTTTTCCAGAATATAAACCTCCAATTCAAAGTTCAAGATGGTTTTTAATTATCCAACCCAAAACAGCCCCCGGTTGCACTCCGACGTCATAAAAACAGTTTTTTAAGGTATTCTTTGAAAAACCAAGTTATACCTTGTTAAATTAGCATATATTTAAGTTATATTACAGGTCTTGAAGTATTTTAAAAGTTAAGTTAGAAGGATCTATTTAGTTTGCAAACAAGTTTGAAATCATTCAAACTATGTTTTTGTTGTTAAAATTGTATACCATACAATAAGATAGCTATATATATATGAATCGAATAAGGTTATGAACAAAGTTACTACCTCAAGTTACTTGGACAAGATTGCTGTAAAAGAGGAGTAAAAACCTAGAACCAAAAGAGTGATGAAATTGAATGAAAGATTGGAAGCAACTTAAGACATAAACTTGAATTGAAAGTTGTATTTTTGTAGTGTTTTTGTTGATCTTTTTATGGTGGTGTTTAAGGTGATTCTTGAGAGGATTTTTGCTGGAGTTCTTAGAGAGACATGAGGCTAGTAAGTGTGTGTGTTTAGCTAGAGAAATGATGTTCCAAAAATTGAAAATGGATGCATGTATTTATGGTGGTGTAAAAGGTGTATAAATTTGTAATTTTGTGAAAAGATCTTTTAATCATGTGAAATTGTCATACTAAATAACAAAAGTAGTTACCTTATACATAAGGCATGAACAAGGGCTGGTTGGTGGTGATTTGATGTGTATATACCAATAGTAAATACGTATAGAAGCTAGGTATGATACGAGTACATATACTCTAGATATACGTATAGAAATCTTGTGAAAAATGGAATGAGGATTCAAATATAGCTATCTTTTGTGAATATACTTATATTGTTTTATGTATTTAAGTCTTTAAAAGTGATTAAATACATTATATATACGATATATGTATAAACATTATAGGTCGTAAGTATTTATGTCAAATAACGTTACGTATAGTTATCGTTTTGAAAGCTTAAGTTAGTAGTTTCAAAATATACTTATAACTTATTGTTATTAATACAAAATGAGATATTTAAACATCCTTAAATCATGTTAAATATGTATATATACATATATATACACAAACGTATAATTAACATATATTGTATAGTTCGTGATATCATCGGTCAAACTAGACGGTTAAACGTTATGTAAAACTCTTTTCAAAATCATAAATCTCAACAATTTAGATTGCTTATCATGTTGGTAAGTTTTAATTTATGTAAATATTAATCTTATAAGTGTAAAACGATCGGAAAAATCCGGGTCGTTACAGTACCCACCCGTTAAAGAAATTTCGTCCCGAAATTTGGTAGAGGTTGTCATAAATAACAATAGGAATGTTTTCATGACGAATATGAGGTATTAATAGAGTTTTATCATTATTGGAAGATATGGATAAAACTATTCGGTCATGTGAAGCGCACGAGTGAAGCTATCACAAAAGAATGAAATGAGTGAATATAGAATTGTTTTAACCGATGTCGAGATTAGGATTGATTTCCAGAATTTAAGGGATTTAAAGAAAATCTTATGTAATAAGATTTGGTTCTTCGATGATTTAGAAAACAGGATCTCCTTTGATTTAATGCGATAATCTGTTTCGATTTCTTTGTCGGATATTTCACTATAAATCCACCTCCTTCCCTTTCTTACTTCCATACCTCACATCTCTTACTCTTCCTCCTCTAATTCATACCTTAAGGTATCCTTTAAAATGCTTCATCCCGTTCTGATTTTTGTTATACTTCTAACTTTCATATCTTTCATTCTTCTCTTTCATCTACCGCTAGAAGAATCTATTCACTTTTATGATTTTCTTGGAATTATAATGTTTCTAATTCTCCCGTGTCTTTACGTCGCCATACGTATTGATACACACGGTTTGTAGTTTCTGGGTGGTTATTGGGTTTGATATCTTTCCTTATATTTCGATGCTCCTGCTTCTGTTTTCCATAATCATTGTCATCCATAGTTAATACTCTCTCCTATTTGCTGTAATCTATACCCCAATTTCTATTTTGGGACTTTGTCCCTTCGTTTCTTCTTCCCGTCCTTGAGTCAAGCGATCAATAGTTCGAAATTCGTAGGTATAAAATTCGGAATGAACATAGCTAATGCTCTAAGAAAGGAATGGTAATGGCACGATTTTGATTTGTCAAATTACCAGAATATCCAGGAAAATAGAACTATCAAGATGATTTGTTCTTAATATGTTTCGGAATTAGATAGAATGTAAAAGTCGTGTAACATGGCACATGATGACGGTACTGTGAATCATCATATTCCATTAGAAACTTAACATGACTTACTGTAATATAATGAAGTTGATCAAGTTTCATTATATTATACTAGTTCATGCATCAGTTCCCAACACTGCTTCAGAACATTCCTATTTTAAACTTGAAGGATTTAGAAACTAACACAGTTTCCTTTATATTGTAACGCAGATATTACAGAGAGATAAATGATTTCAGATAAGGATAGTGGTGAAAATATCTTCAGAAATATTGAGGATATTTATAATGAAAGATATGATAATATCTTGGAATTTCTAATGTCGAAGGATGATGATGAAGATTGACCCGTAAGGGTTTAGATTCAGAAGCAAGGTGTTTGCTACAGAATCGTCATAATTCTTTATGTACAAGTTTAGTCCTTGTAACTTGTTCAGAGTCTCCTTCATGGTTTGTTCAATCCGGTTTTCAGTACCAATTTTCTATCGAGCGTTCCTAACACTTCCTTCTTTTATCATCAACATTTGGTCATTAAGACCTTCTACAACATGCTGCTTCGTCAGTATTTTCAAAGTTATCGGATCTGGGTCATTGGTTATCAAACCAAGATGGTTTAAGGAGAATTGTATTTTTAGATGATTAAACGCTGATGGTAATATGATGGAATATAAAAGGTTCTCCGGTAACGATGGCGAAAGAACAACGTATATATATATCGAGATTGTAATAAGAGTAGTCTTACTAAGATATCGAAGTGGAGCTGTGATAAAATTAGTTAATTGAAAAGGAATCGCGTGATTGTTTTTGCTAATGGATGATAAGGAATTCGATGCGGATACGTTTTAACTATAACTTCGAGTTCAAAAATTTTTAGGTGCATAACTGTATGCATAAATCTTTATTCCGTAGATGAGGTGCGGCTGGTTGAACTTCTCGATTAAGATGTTTTCAAGAATCATGAAAAGTTGTGAATGCGAATTGTAATCGTCAAGATACAAATGAGGTTTAAAATAGAATCAAGTGGCAAACTTGAAGGATTGTTTAGTTTCATATGTAATAATCATCATTTTAACTCATTTTTAATTGTCCAAAGTTAGCAGTCCAATAGTCCGATTGTCCAATGGTTCAATAAATTCATATATGAACTAAATATATAATATTCGAATTACTTAATACGTATCGTGACCCGTGTACTGGTCTCGGTGTCGATCACAACTCAAAGTATATATATATTTTGGAATCAACTCCGACCCTGTATAGCCAACTCCCACCTTCACATATAGAGTGTCTATGGTTGTTCCGAAATATATATATAGATGGATCAATATGATAAGTCGAAACCTTGTATACGTGTCCCGTTATTTAAAATGCGTAAAATAAATAAATATATATCATGACCCATTATACAACGTGTTGTCTCAGAATTAATCCGACGTGTTGTTGTACATGTGTCCCGACGGTATGTAAAGTACAGAAATTAAAATTGCAAGAATGTAAATTGCGATAAATTAAATATTAATCAGTTAGCTGGGAACAGTTAGCCGGAACAGTTAGCGTGTAATCCTATCACAATTTCAATTAATTAATTCATCTGTTTCTAACAATTTTTATTTTGCCAATGTTTCTTCATTATGCCACTTGTTGGATTCGGATAGGTAAAAATCCAAATATGAAATTTAAATGGAAATGGTTAATCTGGGGTGAACGGATACGTATATCGGTAATTGTAAGTAGGATAATAAATGATCGTTGAATCAGATTCGAAGAATGTACAGTGTAACTTGTTAATGTGAATTCTAAATATTCCTTGGGTACTACCCACCCGTTAAAATATTTTCATCATTAACAGTTTGTACGAATGAAATTTTTAATTACAATCTTTATGAAAATATATTTGCATATATATTTTCTTCGGAGGTAACTATGAATTTAATGAGTCAATAAAATATTCAACTCATTTGATTTATCGTTATTACTAGATTACATAATCTCCAAAACATTAGAGATTACATAATCGTCATGTCGAACGAAGAACGATACGTAAAGAAGAGGTAATCGGTGTAGAATGATATGTAGAACAAAGATCATATTCGAAGTTCAGATGATGATGTTGAGGTACGTGGTGCGGATGTGATTGTTGGTGGTGGTAATGATACAGTTGGTGTTGATGCTGATGATGTCGTTGACATCGATGATGCTACTGGTACTGAAGATTGCGAGGTTGATGTTGTTAACGGTACTGGTTATGCTGCTGGTGCTGCTGCTGGTGTTTGTAACCTTCGCACCGTGTTCTCCAAAGCCGTCACACGAGCGCGAAGTTCGTTAATTTCTGCTAGTACACCAGGATGATTGGCGGTTGGAGTGAGCGAATGAACAAGATCCGAAATATGGGATAGGATATAATCGTGACGAGATACTCGAGAAATGAGAGAGAAAATGGTTTCTCGAACAGGTTCGCCGGTAAGTGCTTCAGGTTCGTCGCCAATGGGGCAATTCGGTGGGTGAAAGGGATCACCTTCTTCTTGTCTCCAATAATTTAGTATACTACGAACCCATCCCCAATTCATCCAGAATAGATGATGAGAAATTGGTTGATCCATTCCAGTGACGCTGCCTTCGGAGCCCGAATGGAAATCCATATCAGCGTAGCTGTCGGAGTCGGAGGAATTCGAACTGGACGCGGAGTTCATCCTGTACAGTCGGGGAAATGAATTTTTGGTTTGGAATAGATTATAGGAGTTGGGTTTGGTATTCTTCAATACATAATTTACATATGTATTTATAATACTCAAAATCCCGTGAATTACGGAGAATCTTTGAAATTCGTCAGGCAATGTCTATAGCAACAGATACGCTAGGATACGAATTTTGTCTATACACTATCGATGCACCAAATGCAGTAAGACGTGTCTAGACTTAAGAATACTAAGCAGGCAATTCTTAAGGATGATAAGCAGATGATTTTCGACTAGATATGATAAGCAAAACTTTTGACATGTAGACACGGTCAAAGTCCAGACTCACTAATGCATCCTAACAACTACCAGTTAGACACACTAATGCAAGGCCTGGTTCGCTAAGACCAACGCTCTGATACCACATGAGACGACCCGACCCAATCCATAGGGACGAATACCATAACATATGATAACATTGCGAGGTACTTGACCTCTATATGATACATTTTACAAACGTTGCATTTATTCTTAAAAGGCAAACTATCATTACATCAATATTTGACATTTTCGTCTAACATTTCATAATATCCAAATGACCTAATCTATCATTTACTTATTTATATTCTCTATTGAACTCCAATGACTCGAATGCAACGTCTTTGTATCATGGCTTAAAAGGTCCCAAGTAGTATCCTTAACATGAGCTAATGCACAGCGGAAGACCTAATTCATACCTGAGAATAACATGCTTTAAAACGTCAACATAAAGTTGGTGAGATATATAGGTTTGATGCTAGCAGCGTTATAACAATGGAACACAAGATTTCATATATAAACATTTTAATAAAAATATTCTAAGTGGTTGAGCACTTGGTAACCATACTTAACATTTAATCACGTCGCATATTCCCTTTATTATGAAATCTTACTACACCGTACCAAGGTGTAGTCACGAAACGAAGTACTGTGCAACCGTTGAATACTGGTCGTCCAGTCCGGTTGGGGTTGTCAGGCCCGATAGATCTATCAACAGGATTCGCGTTTACAATACCGCTGTAAATATTAGTTACCAAGCTACAGGGAAGTATGCCAGTGGTACAACTCAACGTAGAATATATTTTTCAGTTACTTGTGTCCATAGCGTAAAACATAAAATACATGTATTCTCATCCCGAAATATTTAGAGTTTAAAAGTGGGACTATATACTCACTTTTGTCTTGAAGATATGTAATTTCGACTTGGTCTCCGATTGATATCACGAACCTATCCATATATAATATATCAATACCTTTTCTTTTTAAACAATTGTCACATATATATACTTATAATACTTTTAATACTTTTAATAATTCCTTAGTCCGTAGTTAGCAGTCCGATGTTAGTAATTCAATTTTAATGGTTCATATTTAGTTGTTTAATAAACCCCCAATGAAATAAATAAAACCCCCATCGTATATGTATTGGTCGAGATTAATCTTGACCCATGGTACCGGTGTTGTCAAATGACGTGTTGCGTACATAAAGTACCGGTGTTGTCAAATGACGTGTCGCGTACAATCATGGGATCTTATGATTAATCTTCTCGTATTGTTTACGGGTGATCCTGAACCATATAAAATTAAATTATGAGTACATATGTATAAAATATCATGTTACTTTAGGAAGATGTGATTTATTTAATTTTCTCCAATTATTTTCGTGGCTAAACTAGTCTTGGATATCCGATTTTGTTTTGGTCATAATTTCTTCGTTACAACTCCGTTTTCGTTGATTCAACTTTCCACTTCCTTGGATCGAGTCCCTCTTTAAGAATATGAACTGTAAATACCTTAGTTTGTATTCGAAATCATAGGTCATATGTCAAATTTTGGTGAAACTTATGAAGTTAATCATTTTTGTTACAAAAACATCATTTAATGACCATTTTTCTAAAAATACTTATACTATGAATTAAATCATGAAATTTTTATGTGTTAACATATTCATAAGAAATATCATTTTTCCAGAATATAAACCTCCAATTCAAAGTTCAAGATAGTTTTTAATTATCCAACCCAAAACAGCTCCCGGTTGCACTCCGACGTCATAAAAACAGTTTTTTAAGGTATTCTTTGAAAAACCAAGTTATACCTTGTTAAATTAGCATATATTTAAGTTATATTACAGGTCTTGAAGAATTTTAAAAGTTAAGTTAGAAGAATCTATTTAGTTTGCAAACAAGTTTGAAATCATTCAAACTATGTTTTTGTTGTTAAAATTGTATACCATACAATAAGATAGCTATATATATATGAATCGAATAAGGTTATGAACAAAGTTACTACCTCAAGTTACTTGGACAAGATTGCTGTAAAAGAGGAGTAAAAACCTAGAACCAAAAGAGTGATGAAATTGGATGAAAGATTGGAAGCAACTTAAGACATAAACTTGAATTGAAAGTTGTATTTTTGTAGTGTTTTTGTTGATCTTTTTATGGTGGTGTTTAAGGTGATTCTTGAGAGGATTTTTGCTGGAGTTCTTAGAGAGACATGAGGCTAGTAAGTGTGTGTGTTTAGCTAGAGAAATGATGTTCCAAAAATTGAAAATGGATGCATGTATTTATGGTGGTGTAAAAGGTGTATAAATTTGTAATTTTGTGAAAAGATCTTTTAATCATGTGAAATTGTCATACTAAATAACAAAAGTAGTTACCTTATACATAAGGCATGAACAAGGGCTGGTTGGTGGTGATTTGATGTGTATATACCAATAGTAAATACGTATAGAAGCTAGGTATGATACGAGTACATATACTCTAGATATACGTATAGAAATCTTGTGAAAAATGGAATGAGGATTCAAATATAGCTATCTTTTGTGAATATACTTATATTGTTTTATGTATTTAAGTCTTTAAAAGTAATTAAATACATTATATATACGATATATGTATAAACATTATAGGTCGTAAGTATTTATGTCAAATAACGTTACGTATAGTTATCGTTTTGAAAGCTTAAGTTAGTAGCTTCAAAATATACTTATAACTTATTGTTATTAATACAAAATGAGATATTTAAACATCCTTAAATCATGTTATATATGTATATATACATATATATACACAAACGTATAATTAACATATATTGTATAGTTCGTGATATCATCGGTCAAACTAGACGGTTAAACGTTATGTAAAACTCTTTTCAAAATCATAAATCTCAACAATTTAGATTGCTTATCATGTTGGTAAGTTTTAATTTATGTAAATATTAATCTTATAAGTGTAAAACGATCGGAAAAATTCGGGTCGTTACAACTTTGATTGATGATACTGAGCGAGAACGAAATGATGAAGGTTTTGTGGAAGATGATTGTGATTTTGGGGAAGAAGAAGAGCAGTTCTTTATAACAAAGGAGATGGCAGGAAAGTTGTTGGATGGTATTTTGACTAAGACGGCACCATCAAGATACAATCAGAAGCTGGCACAGCCCGCCATCCGTGCAACGGCTGTAGAAAATTTGTTTGCTTTGATTATTGGAGATGAAGCTATCAAGCCACCAGCAATGACAGAGTCAACCTAGTGTTTTATCCCTCGAATTGTAGAATATCCATTACTAAGAAACTTGGGAATTCCATCTATCGGTGTTTATGATGGAACAACTGACCCAGAAGACTTTCTTACCATGTTTGAAGGTGTTATGAGATTGCAGCATTGGGAAGATGAAACTGCATGCCATATGTTTCCAATGGTGCTGCAGAAAATGGCGAGGGAATGGTTTACTAGTTTGCTACCAAGGAGTATTACTAGTTTCCTTGATTTAAGGACAAACTTTGTGATGCAATACCAAAGTTTGAGAAGATGTAAGCTGTTGCATCTTGATGCACATGAAATAACAATGCACCAAAATGAGTCACTAAGCAATTTTATGAAACGCTATACCATTTAATGTCAAAAGATACCTGACATACTAGAATCTCAGCTTGTTTCAGGGTTTATTTTTTGTCTTGATCAGCGTCGCTTCGCAAGTTTGATTCACGCATTACGATATGATGTCCCAAAGATGTTACATCAAGCATTGTTGGTTGCACAGAAGCATTTACGGGCAGGTGAGATGGGATATCCAAGAGTTGATAATTATCAAAGAAATTTTAGACAACAAGGCGGAGAACAAAACAGGAATGACAATTATCAGAGACAGCGTGGGTATGAGAACAATTACCAGAAGCAGCAACATGGTTGGAGGGCGAATAATCATCCGAATGACAATTACCATCAGCGAAAACCACTAGACAGACATCCACTCATCATGACTTTAACGAAAACTCCAAAGAAGATCTTGTTCACTGAACCTGTCAAGGAAACCTTTCACCCTCCACCACCAATGAAAGAGCGTCAAGGACCACAAAGTGATAAATGGTATGATTTTCACGAGGCATATGGGCATGATACTGACAACTGTAAGTCATTGATGAGGGAAATCATTGCAAAGATTAAAGCCAGAGAGTTAAACCATCTGTTACCAGAAAAATAGTACAGGAGGAATGATCCAAACAAGCATTTTGGTTGGCAAGGAAAGGTGCGTCACGGTGGACGGCGTGATTGGAACAAGAGAGAAAAAAGAAAAGATGAAAGAAATCTAACCCCTAAAATGCACATCAAGGTTATATGGAATGAAGTAGAGGAGTATGAAACAGTCGGAGAACGTAGAACGGGGCAGTGGATGTATGCTCCCATCATATTTCATACCATCCCAAATTGATGCCTATCAGAAGAGCTTGTGGTCA